>NC_084828.1:153096374-153396374 GCF_033115175.1 Lepus europaeus
AGACACAAGGCCTTGACCAAACGGAGCTTAAAGGCAATAAACAAATATAAAAATACCAGGTGAAGCTAATAACTATAATGAAAATTTTAAAAACTGATAGAAGGGAGAGAGAGTAGGGGCTCTTTTAGACCAGTACACAGAGATTTGAAGAGGTGACATTTAAACAGACTTAAGTGAAAGAAAGGAGCTGTCATGGAAATCTAGAAGATTCTTTATTCAAGTGAAAAGAAATGTCTACTATAGAAGCCCAAAGACAGAAATTAGCATGAGTACAATTCCACAGTTTTGGGCTAGAGAAACAGTGTAACCCTAACATTTAACACGGATTTTTTTTTTTTTTTGCACTTATTATTGCCTTTGCTTACTGTTAATATTCTAATTAATCGTAATCAAAATAGATCCTGCTTGGGAGATAGAAAATATATCTTTATAATACAAACAAAATAAACTAGAAGGTATTCATTTTTCATTGGATTAACAGATTGAGCACAACCACAACCTTGAGCCACTCTGCTTATTTAACACAGTTGAGTAAGAAAGAACAGGGTACATGTCATGTGTCCCTACTGTTACTTAAGGAATTCTTCAGTTAACTATAAAGAGGCTGTCAGGCAGTACAAAATAACCTTAGCCAAAGTCCTAAAAACTGCCATTCCCTTGTAAAGCACAATGAGATTCAACTTCTGAGTTATCACACCAGCAAAAATCCAACTGTGGCAATACACACTAGCAGAGGAACTCAGAGGAAGACCAACTCTTCTTTCAAACAATGCTGATTATAGTGGAAAATAGTACAACACTAGGCAAGGGATCTTGGCAATATTTAACAAAACTATAAATGCATTTTCTCTTGACCCATAAAATCCACATTGGAAATTATTCCCATAAAAATATCAACATGCACATATGAGTACATGTCCATATTCTCCAAAAACCAGAAATAATCTTAATTCTGACACACAGCCATTGGGCAACAAAATCTGACTGGAAGTGATATGAAGCTATTTAGTCTTACTCTGCCTACACCGTGAATAATCATACATTCTCCATGAGAAACGCCTACCTTGTTTACTAGGTGCATCTTCACTGGAAGTGTTCTGTAATTTTGGAACATGCCTTACATAACATTTCTGAAATTCAAATAATTATGAATTCTACAATTTACCTAGTTCACCTTTGAATATCAAAAAATGACTGAAAATCTATATAAGATGATTCATTATGATATTCTTTATAGACACAAATACTGAGGTAATCCAAGTGTTTATGAATCAGGATTAGATAAATCATAGACAACGGCTCTTTCTCTCTTTAAATTCTATCAACATCTATTCCTTAAATACTTAGCCACATGTGGGTATAATTTCTAATGGTTTAAAATCCAATTCCAGGGGGTGGGCATTGTGATGTGATAGGTTAAGCTATCTCTTGAGGTACCTGCATCCTATATTAGAATGCCGGAGATGGAGTCTTGCCTCCACTTCTGATCCATCTTCCTGTTTAAGCACCTGGAAGGCTGCAAATGATGGTCAAGTACTTTGGTTCAAGTACTTTGGTTCAAGTACTCTGCCACACATGTGGGACATATGTATGAAGTTTCTGGAGCCTAGCTCTGTCCAGTCCAGTCTTGGTTGTGGTAGGTATTTGGGGAATGAACCATCTGATGGAAGACTTCTCTCTTCTCTGTCTGACTCCCCACACCATCACCCAGTCTTTCAAATTAATTAATTAATCTGAATAAATAAATATTCATTTCCATTACTTGTATTTTCATCATCATCTCTTTATGACCTGTGACAACATAATTCAGGCTCCTCTTATCACTTACCATAACACTGCAATAGTAGCTGAAGCTGCTGTTCACCCGTTAGTTTCTCCTCCTCTCAATGCCATCTTAAGCACTAATAGCAGAATAATCTCCATGCACAAGGGGTACAGTCATGGCATGCTTTGCTGCATGCCCTTTTTTATATCCCTGAATGCTTATTAGAATGCAATTGATCAACAGGGATGTTTTTAAAGATAATATTAAATAAGGTCTAACATCAAAAGGGGAATTCATTTGCCAAATTTGGTAATTTTGTTATTTTTATTAATGAACTACTTAGGAAAACATTTCATAGATGATTGTTGCAGACTATGAAACTGTGTAATAGCAAAAAGTGACCCTTATTAACTGCCAGAAGAACAATAATTTACATAGAAAAATAAACTGCACTATTTCTTTTAGTAAATGCAAGCAGGAATAGAAAGAAGAGCAAACAAGCAGAGGAACATTTAAGACATTAGTAAAGACACATGTAGGAAAAGACAGAGTAGGAAACACCAAAGCAAATTTACACTTCTATACCTACAAGTAAAAAAATGTGTATCAGACAACATAAAGTATGCTCCTTCTTCAATAGAAAATAAAAGCAAAAATTTAAGTGCTTAACATGAATAAAAAGCATATTATGTAATGATAAATATTCAATATCATTAGCCAAAGAACAGGTAACAATTCCATTTGCTGCTTAAATGACTGGACAAGTGCAGGGCAACAACTGATCACAATAAAATGTTCTATAAACAATTTTAAAAACAAGGGAGCTGAGAAATAATCTAGAAAAAGAACCAAGTGGTATCTCCCTTTTCTCAGGGCTACTTTGACCAAAACGGCTCATAGAAATTAACATCCAATTTGCATGTAATTACTTGATGGCGATAAGAAGTTTGTGTGCCAGGACATCACTCTTCCAAATGTGCTGGACAATGTGCTTTGCTGCTAACAAACATTAAAACAGAAACACAGTTTGCTTGACTTCATGGCAACTTCTATTAGTAGTCCATCTCTCTGTCATTCTTTGAGCACAAAGAAAAGCCACAGAAAATGAAAGAAATTAAAATTTTAAAGACAAATGGTAAAATTAAGACAGAGAAGGTAAAGATGCACAGACCTGATCAAGTATCAAAACATCCTGAATTTCTAAGCATCTTGAATTTCTAAGAATCAATCCAGACTTCCTGATTACCCAGAACAACTTTTATGAAAACATTAGAAATTGCCATGAAGCAAATCTTTATTTTTTTAATTTTTTAATTTATTTGACAGGTAGAGTTATAGACAGTGAGAGAGACAGAGAGAAAGGTCTTCCTTCCATTGGTTCACTCCCCAAATGGCCGTTATGGCCGGTGCTGCGCCGATCCGAAGCTAGGAGCCAGGTGCTTCTTCCTGGTCTCCCATGCGGATGGAGGGCCCGAGGACTTGGGCCATCCTCCACTGCACTCCCAGGCCAGAGCAGAGATCTGGACTGGAAGAGGAGCAACCGGGACTAGAACGGGGGCCCATATGGGATGCTGGCGCCGCAGGTAGAGGATTAACCAAGTGAGCAACGATGCCGGCCCTGATGCAAAATCTTTAACTTCTGAATTACAGTAATTCACTTAGATGGTTAAAACTGCCAAACTCCTCTTTCTATCTATACACATATTATCAAATTAGGCTTTTTCAAGAGCCTTGGTTTGCTCTAATTCTAGTATTTAAAAACAACAACAACAACAACAAATGATGATTGTATAAGAAAATAAAGTCAGCTCTAAAATATAATCTTTAATAAAACCACAGTTCTTTCTCAAAACCTGAAAGGATAAGGCAAGTGTTATGGCACAGAGGTCAGGCCACACCACTCGGGGTGTCCACATCCCATAATGGAGTACCTACCTAGGACTGAGTCCCACCTCTGCTTCCAATACAGCTTCCTGCTAATGCCCACCCTCACAGGCAGCAGACGATGGCTCAAGTATTTGAGTCCCTGCACATTTGTGAAAGACCCAGACTGAGCTCCTAGCTCCTGGCTTTGGACAGCAGCAGCCCCAGGAGTGTGGGCACTTGAAGAGTAAATCAGCAGATGAAAGGTCTTTCTCTTTCCGTCCCATTCTTTCTCTGTCACGCTGGCTTTCAAATAAATGAAAATAATTTAAAAAATAAAAAACTGAAAAGATTTATTCTCAGAATGTTTCTAATAATCGACTTATTAATTAAACTGCAATTTTAGTTCACAGAAACAATTATCTTTATAAAAAAGAAAAATGTAGCAGACTTTACAACATAAAACTATCACCTAAAATTGTAATTTAGTGGTAATAACAACCTTTAAGAAAACAGCATATTCTTAAATATTTATCGCTTCTCGGATTTTTGGCTAAGATCAAGTGTAGTATCTTAAATAATATTTAAGAAAAGCCTTTCATTTAGTACCACAGTCAATATCATATAAACTTATTTTTAAATGGATTTTAAAAGCATTCAATAATGATACATAAAAGAAAACCAAAAATTTTGCATAAAAATAGATTTCAATGTGGTCAGAAATTAATGGTCATGAGTAGGGTTGAAATTATCCAATTATAAAAGGGAATTTTTTGGTCTGTCGCCGTGGCTCACTTGGCTAATCCTCCGCCTGTGGCGCCGGAATCCAATATGGGCCCTGGGTTCTGGTCCCGGTTACTCCTCTTCCAGTCCAGCTCTCTGCTGTGGCCCGGGAAGGCAGTGGAAGATGGCCCAAGTGCTTGGATCCATTGGCCATTTGGGAAGGCAGGGGAGGATGGCCCAAGTGCTTGGATCCATGTGGCCATTTGGGGGGTGAACCAACGGAAGAAAGACCTTTCTATCTGTCTCTCCTTCTCACTGTCTGTAACTCTACCTGTCAAATAAATAAATAAATAAATAAATCTTAAAAAAAAAAAAAAAGGGAATTTAAAAAAAATTCTATAAAGGGCCAGTGCTGTGGCTCACTTGGTTAATCCTCTGCCTGCAGTGCTGGCATCCCATATGGGCACCGGATTCTGTCCCGGTTGCTCCTCTTCCAGTCCAGCTCTCTGCTGTGGCCCGGGAGTGCAGTGGAGGATGGCCCAAGTGCTTGGGCGCCTGCACCCACGTTGGAGACCAGGAAGAAGTACCTGGCTCCCGGCTTCAGATCGGCGTAGCTCTGGCCGTGGCGGCCATTTGTGGGGTGAACCAATGGAAGGAAGACCTTTGTCTCTGTCTCTCTCTCTCTCACTGTCTAACTCTGTCAAATAAACAAATTAAAAAAAATTCCATAAGGAATTATTTGTTATAAATGGGAAAAGGAAGAGAAAAACAGGGTTGTTCTCAGAAAGATATTTGATGAAGTTATCTTGAGAAGGGCCAGGGGCCAGAAAACAAATATTTGAGGCTTTAGGGTCACATAGGCTTGTTGCAGCTATTCAAATTCACTATAATGAACACAGCTGTGTTACAGTAAAACTTTATTAATGGACAAAAATTTGTGTTTCATATAATGTTTATATGCCAAGAAACAGTACTTGTATGTAATTTTTAAAGTCATTGAAGTGTGTTTTATTTAAAGATGTATTTAATTTATTTGAAAAGTACTATGACAGGGGAAGAGACAGAGAAAGGAGGAGACACCTTCTATCCATTGGGTCACTGCCCATATGGCCACAATAGCCAGGTCAAGTATAGTATAAAGCCTGAAGATAGGAAATCCACCCCAGTATCCCATGTGAATAACAGGGGCCCAAGTACATGAGCCATCTGCAGGTGCTTCCTAGGTACACTAGCAGGAAGCTTGACTGAAAGCAGAGCAGCCAGGACTCGAACTGGCACTCTGATAAGGCATCCTGGGGTAGCAAGTGGCAGCTTAACCCACTGCACCACAAAGCCAGCCTCTAAATGGTTTGAACATAAAACCATTCTTAGTTTGCAGGCTGTACAAAAATGGATTGTCAGCCAGATTTGGTTCATGGACTAGATTTTGTCAATCAATGTTCTAAATCATATGTTTATTCACATTCTTGGCCAATAATCATAAAAAAGAAACTAGAATTCCCTCATATTTTATGCATTCATTTCCTAAATATTTTAGGGTCTATCTTCTACCTTCTATCATCTATGACTTAGTTCAAAAGGTCCTCATTAATCATTTGGATAACTGACAAAAACAAAAATAGTAGTAATATCTTATGTGAACTTCATACCCAAGGGATGTTTGTACCTCCAATGCATACTAAAAGACTTTGTTAACAAAGTAGAGATACATAAATAACACAGATGATTTGAAAAATATGTTAAGAATTTTGATTTAAATTTGATATATGAATATAAAAATGTAAATGACAAGCAAAAGAAAGTGTACATTCTTTACCAACAACAGTGAGATGTTAGAAATTTCGTATATTAAAGGAGACAAAGATCATCTCCATATATTGTGAAAATGAGTAGTCCACATTCACAGACAATAGTACAAATCTAAGGTTAACTCCCCCAAAATTCCTGCTTGATAATCAGAAATGGAAAAAAAATGTCTTTTCTAGATAGTTTATGTAACAAAAATGCTTTATAATAAATAAAAAAATTTAGTTAATAGGTTCAGGCTTTGAATACTAATGGTTACAAACATTAAAAGTGAAAACAAGATACTACATACCTCCTGATGAGAGGACACAATAGCATCTACAGTACCAGTCAAGGATGAAGTATAGATCTAATCAAACTTTGACCTTATGAGCCGGCACTGTGGGGTAGCAGGTAAAACTGCCGCCTTCAGTGCCAGCATCCCATATGGGTGCCAGTTCAAGTCCCGGCCACTACACTCTGATCCAGCTCTCTGCTACAGCCTGGGAAAGCAATAGAAGATGGCCCAGGTCCTTGGGCCCCTGCCCCTGCATCGGAGAACCAGAAGAAGCTCCTGGCTCCTGGCTTTGGATCAGTGCAGCTCTGTCCATTGCAACCATCTGGGGAGTGAACCAGTGGATGGAAGACAGACTCTCTCTCTCTCTCTCTCTCTCTCTCTCCCGCCCTTTATCTGCGTAACTCTGACTTTCAAAAAAATAAACAAATCTTTATTTAAGAAAAGAAAAAGAAACTCTATGTTTAAAATAAAATAAAAAAGAAAAGCTCTGACCTTACCTACCAACTTACACAAAATATGTAAGAAAATATACAATGAGGGTAAAACCAGCAAAATAGATTGTAAGCAATACTACAGTTCAAACAATTCAGATTCCTCAGGGAGAAGAAAGCCTTAAAAAGTGGACATTTGACACAGGACTTAATTCGCAGCTTGGGATGTCTGCATCCCATATTAGAGCACAAACTTCTAGTCTCAGCTACTCCTCTTCCAGTCCATCTTCCAGTTAATATGCACCTGGGAGGCTGCAGATGATGTTTCAAGTACTGGGGTTCCTGACACCCATGTGGAAGACCTGGATTAAGATCCAGGCTCCTGGCTTCAGTCTGGCCTGGCCCCAGCTTTTCTAAGCACTTTTCAAGTAACACAGCAGGTGGAAGATCTCTCACCATCTATCATTTCTGACTCCTTCTCTGACTTTCAAAGAAAATTTTAAAATTAAAATTAAAATTTTAAAAAGAATGACTTAAAAGACAAATACAATTTTTTAAATGAACAACACAGATGGGTATTCGGCACCACGGTTAAGCCGCCACTCAGAATGACTGCATTCCATACTGGAATGCCTGACTTTAAGTTCCGTTCTAGTTATTATCCAGCTTCCTGCTCATGTGTACTCTGGGAGGCAGCAGGTGATAACTCAGGAAGGTGAGTCCCAACACACATGAGGGAGATCTGGGAGGGCGAACTCATGAGTCCTCAGCTCTAAGCTTTGGCCTGAACCAGCCCCAGCTGCTGCAGGCATTTGAGAAGTGACCCAGTACATGGAAAGAAGAGCTTTGAATCTGTTTCTCTGCCTTCCAAGTACATAAAAAATAATTTTTAAAATAAATAGAAACAACAAAATGAAATGTAACCTAGAAATACATTCTTGGGTTAATACTATAAATAAACTGAAATAAGTTACAATTCTGAAAGTCACAAAAATGGTTACTTTCCAAGGGATAAAGCACAGGGCAAATGGAAGGACATGAATTACAATTACAAGCCTGTTTACTTTAAAATAATTCACGAAGGTATACATGTTTGACTGATTTTATACATCTGTGTTCTAATTTTGTAACGAAAAGGTTAAGACATAGCAAATATATATGCAAATATATATGAGACATAGCAAATATACATATTTGCATGTATTTATAAAAACCTATAGTGGTAAGACAAAGCTACAGTAAAGGAAAATTATAATTTAACACTTTGCTTATAATAAAACAAAATACAACAAATGAGCTAGCATTTATCTCAACAAAATCATGAAAACAAAATAAGCCAAATAAATCAGCAAAGGGGGAGGCAAATACACCTGCTCTGTCCTTTGAAAATTTCAATTAAAAAAGACTAAATTCTGACAATTTGACGAAGCAGACATGGTAAAATACATAAGTATTATTAGTAACATGAAAGTTGGTATAATATCAGACCTAAGATGTTTAAATATGAGGAGGACAGTGGCAGGAGAGGCAGGTCATGTTATGGACAAGTTTATGCCAAAGAATTTGAAGATCTAAATGAAATACAAAAAATGAATGAAACTTGATAGTTTTCTAAGAAAGGACAAATTTTCAAAAACAATTCAATAAGCTGTAAAGAACCTGAACACAACAATAATGTTGGAAGATATGAGACACGTAGTTCAAAGATTTTCTGCTTTTTACTACAATATTGCCACTCGTAAAGGCACCTGAACTAAATTACTCTATGAGTAATATTTAACAAACCTTCAAGAAATGGATTCATTCCTATTATGTTTAAACTATACCATAACCAAAAAGAAAAAGGAGGCAGAGACATGGATGGACGACAAAGAGGAGCAAGAGCAGGAGGAGCAGGAGCAGGACACTTATCCAGTTCATCAGGTGTTAGCATGACCCTAACACCAAAACACGACAAAGAGCACAAGAATGATGTTATACTACACCATGATCAAGAAGGAATCTTCCCAAAAATGCAAAGTCTGTTTATATTAGAAAATGTATTAACTGATGTTAGGTCAGTTAGAGAAGAAAAGACATATCATTTCATTTAATGATGCAAAGTTTTGATAACATTTAATGCTCAATGATAATTTAAAAATAAGAATAAAGAAGTAAAAAATTAAATGTCTATCCTTCAACAGAGGACTTATTTGGGAGGAAAAAGATATCAATTATAATGGTAGGATATAAATGGTTTTCTCTTAGCATTCAGAAACAGTCAAGGATGTTGGCTTTTAATTCTAATATTATGAAAATTTATTATTTAATATTATTATGAAAATTTAGAAAATAATAAAGTGAGATTTGTTAATAGATTTGTAGATGGACCAGAATTTTTTCTGGTCTCACTGCTGGGTACAAACATACTATTAACTAAAATTGGGGAAACTAGACAGAGAAGGAACAAACGAAGTAAGAATAAAACGAATTTAATTTCACATTTGTTGAATTTGAGGAACTTTCAAGAAATTCAGGAAGAGTAACATCAAGTAGATAGTTGGGCATATGGATACAAAAGTCATAACAATGGTCTAGGCTGGATCTATGAACTTAGAAGTTACCACAAAGGTGGTAAATGAAGTTACCATCATAAATGAGATTGCCAAGAGCAAAGAAAAGCAAGAAGAGAAAAGCACTGGATTGTAAGGAATAGAATGTCTGATGGCAAAAACATCTTTAAAAATGAACAAAAGTTAAACTTAAGGTCTGAAAATGTTGCCTGGAATTATCAAAATACATTCTGCACAGTATAAGAATAGAAAGAGATTCATACTGTGAGGAATTTAAGTAAAGAATCCAAGTTTCAGAACAGTGTCTCCAGCTTAGTTAGATATATAAAATTTTAATGAGGAAAATAGGAGAGAAATGCATAAAAGTATCCAAACAAGGAGTGATGGGAAAGGCAACAGGCATTTAGCCCAGTAGTTAAGAATTGGTTAAAGCATCCATATCCCACATTGGAGTGCCTGGGTTCAACACTCAGCTCCAACTCCTGGTTCCAGCTCCCTGCTAAGGCAGATCCTGAGAAACAGCAAAGACAACTCAAGTAATTGGGCTCCTGCCTGCCCGGACAGTGCTCCTGGCTCTCAGCTTTGGCGATGGCCCAGCTGCAGCTGTTGCAGGCATTTGAGAAGTGAACAAGCAGATGCAAGTTCTGTGTATATACACAATCTCTCTCTTTCTCTGCTTTTCAAATCAACAAAATAAATTCAATTAAAAAATAAAAAGGAACCTGGAAGGACATATTCAAGAAATAAACAGTGGTCATCAATGAAAGAATTACATGTGGCTTGTAACTTCATATACTTCTGTAGTATTTGACTATTCTTGCAAAAACAGAATATTTATACATTAACAAAAATAAAGGTAATATAACTTGGAAACGCAAACTGGAAGAAAAAAGTCACATCTCAGGTGTTTCTTTTTAAGAAATGGGTTTATCATTATTTAACAAAAAAAAAAAAGAAGAAGAAGAAAACCTTCAGAGTTTCCCTCACAGATCATGACACTATCTTAGAACACAGCCACAACCTATGGAATAATTGTATTTTTTTATTCATTAAACATCTATTATGAATCTGTCACTGTGCTCAAAACATTAGAGGTAAACAATATAAATATTACCAAAAAGCTGAAGAAGTCAACTGTGAAACAAAAAACAGTCTCATATAAACAAATAATTGTATCTCAACATAATGTGTGTATACACAAAGTTCTAAGCAATGTGCAAGCCAACATATTTTACAAAGAAATGAATATGAACCAAATCTCAAAGATTAGGTGGGAGCTACAGTCAAGGTTATCACATTCCAAAAGAACAGAAAAACATGAAGATACACTAGAAAAGAGTATTTTCAATGTTTCTAAAATTTCCTAGTCGATTCTCTCTTCATGCTCCACCACTATTGATGCAGATCTCATTAAACCCTCAATTCTCTCCAGTACTCAGCATAGATAAACAGGTATCCTGTCTTACCCTATGTAATAAAAAATCAGCATTTGGACATCAAATCATAAATTTTTAACTCAAATAAATACAAGATTATTTTAATTTTAAATCTGTCACAATGTGTCCACTGAGTTAAAAATAAAAGTCAAAAAGTCCAACTTATAGTATATTAGTTTTTATTATGCTTCTGATTAATTCTATCAAAGAGGAAAAAAAATTTTAAAATCACTGAGTTTTTTAATTGGCTTAAAAATTCCCTGCTTTCTAATGTTTGGAATAACTGATAGTTGGTTGTTATTGGTCCCAATATTATACAGACCCCGTGATCTGCTAGCCATTTATTTCCTCTTATATCATTACCTCAGATAAAAGAACACAACACAGCAAATATATATTTCACATACTTTAAAATATCAAATCATCACATGATTATTGACAAAGAATAACATTTCAAATTAGAGTGATTTACATGCATTAATGTAGTTCTTTCTTTTCATAGAAATTAGTGAATATTGCATTTGATAAATTCTGCCCAAGATATAACCCATGTTTTCTAAAAGGGTAGAAATGTTAAAAATTCAATGCATTCTTTCTATCTACCTATAACCATTTTCCTTTAATAATCTTTTTAATTGCAACTATAATGCATATCCTTCTTATATTATAACAGCACACTATTCAAGATCATTTTTTTAAGCACTCAACAGTCTAAGTTGGACAGCTTAGACTAAGTAAACTAAGGCTACATCAAGTGACAATTTCACATTCAATAGGAGGAAAAATCTCTTAGCTCTTCTTTCATGAACAAATCAGAAAGTTCTAAAGAAACTGTAATATCTAGGTAGTGATAAAGATCTCAATTTGGTAGCATATGTAAGATAGGCTTAAATACTTATTCCATTTCAGGTGCATTTACTACATATTGAGAATCCTCTGCCATACCTCTAACAGGCTAGACACATATGGAATGATATGTGTAAGTTACAATATCTACCCACCACAAACAACTATGAGATCCAAAGAAAAATATTACATATTTCTGAAACTCAGAAAAACATATTAAAATACAAGGACAAGATAAAACAAAACAAAAACCGTAACTGTTTACTGAAAGTAACATAGGAAACAGAAGGTCATAGCTTTAAAGATTTGATATTTATCAGGAGGTTATTTGATACCTTATGGAGCAAATCTTGAAAGAGAGGCCTTCTATTTACTTTTTACTAAAAAACACAGAACATAGTTTTCAAAATAAGATCCATAAGAAGTGAGAAATACTAATCCCTACTGCCTCTCCTGCTGTTTTGTTTCTCTCCGTGTCTATGCCTATGTAAGTGTGTGTGTAAAATTTATTCATTTTAGGAAACTGAGATGGACGCCAACCTAAAAATTAAAAAAAAAAACAAAAACACTTCTTTAAGCAAACTTTTAAGGCTATTATATTTACTCAACATTTACAGTTTTTAATATGAAAATACTGCTGATCAACAGCACTAGACACTCAGATATTTTGGTAAACAAAACACATTGTCTTTTGAATACAAGTCAGGAAAGGAATGTCTTTGAAAAAAATAATTGATTCATCATCCCATTATATTTTGAACCCTAAATGATATACATATAGATAAAGCACTTTCTATGTATACTTTTTTTAACCAATAAACAAAATCCCAATTCTCCAACTCCATCATATCAAAATGCATTAAATTCATATCAATTATACAGTTTAGCAATATATACTCCTTAAAAGTAAAGAAGCCTAAATAAATCCATTGTGTTCCTAATCAGACATCATTCATCTCAGACTATATTATGTTCAACATTTCTTAAGAGTCCACAAAAAGAGTAATTACCAAAATTAGTGAAATGTTTCACAGTTCTTATCTGGCACAATAACCTGACTAAAGCAGACCACTCACTAATAAAGTGCAACTTAATAAATCATGTGGAATCTTATTTTGTTCAAACCCTTACTAACTCCTAGCACCATCTGTTACCATCAAAACTATATGACAAGATATGATATATAATTAATAGGTAAACAACAATCTAATTAAAATGGACAAATACTCCATGTTCCTGCCATTTGGGAGCTCTAATTACAGACTAAATTTTAAGCTTGAATTAAATATTTAAGCTGGAAAATTAACTTTCCTTCTCGAGCCTTGAATACATTAATACAGATATGTGAAGCGACTTCCTGATGGGAACTTAAACATGTAATTTAGTTTCATCAAAGCAGTTACTAATTGTTAAGCAGCAGTACCTTACCATATGTACACAATAGCTATTTAGAGCTGGAAAGGTGGTTCTAAAGCACCCCTCTGCAGCCCTTTCCTGACATAAATGTAAAATGTATATACAGCACAGCAGTTAATACAACACACTGAAAATGAATTAGAGTCTCTAGCCTTCAATGCTTCTGAAGACAATTACAAGTTGCTCTAAATAAACAAAATATATCTACGTATGACAAGGTAAGAACCACGTAAGGATAAAAGACCAGAAAGAAACCCAGAATGAAAAGCATTCTGGTAAATTCTCAAGTTATACAAATTGATATAAAACCCGACCTAGTGAATCAAAATGACAAGTGAAGGAAGCACACGAATTCTCCTTTAGTCTCTAAATTTTCTCTTCATACAACACAGCAGGTTTTGATAATAATGCTCTATTGAGTATTTAGAACAGGTCAACTTAAACATGAACTTTTCTCTACAGGTTTTTCATGGGAAGAATAAGGTTTCAGAACATATGACTCTAACAGGCAATCATTTAAAAATAATAAATCCTCTAAGAAAATGACATATAAATTTCTACTGCAATTTTATAATTCACAAATTAAAAAAATGAGAGATTGCTAAAGAATGGTGTATAGGTTATTCTAATTCTTTTTAACCATTAGAAATTAATAGCAGGTTAACTGCATTAACATAGCTTGGTTTCAAAAAGAAAACTGTGGAACACTTAGGATTTGATGGAAACTATTTTTAGTATACCCACTATATTTTATTAAGTATTAAGTAGCAAATACATAATTACTTAAGAAAAGCACTATAGTGTGTTGTTTAGCATACAAGGTAAGTGATAAATATATAAAGACTTGCTAATATTAAAACTCCTGTTTGAAATTTTTAGCAGATTTTAAAGTAATCAAAACAAATCATAGAAAAAACTTTGGTGTTGTCCTAGCAACAAGAAATATATTTAATATTTTATAGGTCATAACTCTTGCTCTAGATATTTGTTCAAGGACAACATTATTGATCTCTTTTCTCCCAATATTTCCTTGTATCTGTTCTATCTTAAAATCGCTAGCTTTACTAATGTTTAAATGTTTAGTCATGTAACTATATAGTATTTGCCACTCCTAGTATACTACTGATTCCCAACTATGTGAATAGAATGCTTTTTAATTTAAAAAAAAAAACAACAGATCGTCCCTATACAAACATAAGACAATGTGCTTGTACTTTTCACTAATTGACAAAATACACAAATGTGTAGGTTCAAGAACCTTGAAGTTACCCAACAGTTTCATAAAGATTTAGAGTAATGGACTGGCAAAGACCACAAAAAGAAAATAAAGGCACATTTTGAATAACTGTTTATTTTCATGTTATTCTACATTATATACACATTTGCAAATACAGGACAATCAGTAAATATGACTGAAAGATTAAAAATCCTGTCTTTAAAAGATTTAATGGATACATAAAATCTGGCTAGCTCACATTTAAGCAACATGGTTCTTTTCTGATATTAAATCAGTCAATTGGATGATAACAGAAGTTCCTCCATAATGTAGGCTAGAAAAGTCTATTCAATTTTATTTAAAATCTGTATGCTGTAAAAGTACATGTCATGGAATTTATGAGGACGACAACTATACAGATATGAAATTCATGACATATTGATTAAACATATTGAACTGGTTTTTAAAACTAATTTATATAAATGATTATAATAGTCTATATTATGTTTAGCCTTTGAGGCATATGGTAGTAAATTTGAATTTAATTTTAAATAAATTTACATAAATATAAAAAGTTCAGTAATTTTTATCCACTGTGCATATGAAATAGAGCAAAAACAAAACCAAGAGGACTGTACTTTATATATGTATTTGCGACTGATGCTCAAATAAACCATAAGCCTAGGTTTATTTCATATAAAAGAACCAAGGAATGACTAAGTTTTGTTAGGAAAAAATTCAGTAGTTGATGGATAATGTACTACTGAATACAAAGCAGCAAGTTATAAATATGATCTATATGTTTAGCAGTAAATATTGTTTTCTTTTACTATTAGTCTTTTAAAAAGTTAAAGCAACGAAAAGCCTCACACCCGTATATGATATACATAATCATATATTCAAATGGAACTACTAATTAAGGCAGTTACACAGTGACTCCATTTTGGAGATCTTAGCCACTTTATAAAATGAAAATATTTTAAAATGATTTATATCGAATGTTTTTTGATAAGTACTAGGAAGTCAGAGGATCCACCCTTTGATAGCAGGATGGTCATGGCTTTTCACCAGTGGGGCTCAAGCTCCACCAGTGACTATGCCACTATAAAACTGTGGGCTCTGAAAACAGAGCCTTGACCTCCCCTCATCTTCAGTTCCACCAAATAACTTGTCCATATAGCCAGAAATTGGTAAAAAATTGAGAACCCGATAGAATCCCTACATTTCAAAATATCAAAAGTGTTAACTGTCTGTCACTTACCAGGTACTACAAGGTTTTTCTTGTCCCCTATCAAGGACAGTTTAAAACTAGATGTTACCTCTACTTTATAGATTAGGAAACAGATTCAGTAACTTGCAGAGCTCACACAATTAGACCTCAGGTTTCATTCTACAAACATTTTCTTGTAACGCTTCTTCCTGCTATTTTTTATTCTGAAAAATTTCTTTCAGAAAATCTGCAAGAATGTTACAGTGAACCTCTAAATATCCATTACCTAGATTCTATAATCGACTTTATAAAAAAAGATTTTATTTATTTATTTGAGAGGTAGAGTTACAGACAGAAAAAGGAAGCGACAGAGAGAAAGGTCTTCTATCTGCTGGTTCACCTCCCAAATGGCTGCCACGGCCAGAGCTGGGTCAATCCAAAGCCAGGAGCCAAGAGCTTCTTCCAGGTATCCCACATGGGTGTAGGGGCCCAAGCACTTGAACCATCCTCTGCTTTCTCACGCAATAAGCAGAGAGCTGGACTGAAAGAGGACACAAACTTGCGCCCATTTCCGATGTCGACACTGCAGGCAGAAGCTTAGCCTTCTAAGCCACAGTGCTGGCCTGTACAACTGACATATTATTATTCATGTTTCTTTTTTTTTTTTTTTTTTTTTTTTTTTGACAGGCAGAGTGGATAGTGAGAGAGAGAGACAGAGAGAAAGGTCTTCCTTTTTGCTGCTGGTTCACCCTCCAATGGCCGCTGCGGCCGGCGCATTGCGCTGATCCGAAGCCAGGAGCCAGGTGCTTCTCCTGGTCTCCCATGCGGGTGCAGGGCCCAAAGACTTGGGCCATCCTCCACTGCCTTCCCAGGCCATAGCAGAGAGCTGGCCTGGAAGAGGGGCAACCGGGATAGAATCCGGCGCCCCAACCGGGACTAGAACCCGGTGTGCCGGCGCTGCAAGGCAGAGGATTAGCCTGTTAAGCCATGGGGCCGGCCTATTATTCATGTTTCACCACTTACCTAGATGTCTATCTACCAGATCATCATATTTTTGATGCATTTTAAAGTGGGAGATGCTATGATACCTTTTCAACATTTTATTGCAAATATTTGCAAATATACAGAAAATGTAGAAAAAGGTACAGTGAATATCCATCTATCACTTAGAATCTTCAATTACATTTTATTATACTGCTTTACCATATTTCTTCCTATTCACCTACCCTTCCATCAACCCAAGTTATCATATATTATTTTAATTAATCAAATTATTTGTTGCAACCCCTGATTCCCTTCTGCAAAGAGAGGCTATTGAAGGGTGGATTGTATAGACTGAAAACTGTTATCCTGCCTTAAATACTTTTAGTTCAAGGAATGTTTGGCTATTTAGGCCTCGAAGGCTTCTTCACTTCTCTAACTTTTCTATGGGATAACCTTTAGAGACACAAACAGATCTAGAGGAGATGGGAACTCAATTGATTCTCCTTTGAGAAATAAAAATGCACTTAAATATTTTCTTAGGTTATTTGAGAAACTGAAAAAGTTAACTTGCAAAATGACAAATTCTTGGGGGGGGGGAAAGTATTAGATATTGAATAGATTTAGTCAATCAAGAAAACACGCTTTGAAACTATTTTGGAGAAAATTTATACTGTAAAAACTAGGTAATTTTGATGCCTTTCCACTTTTTCTGAGTATTTATACCTGTGACTCGATGATGTATATGTACAGTAGTCATTTTCTACCAATAAAGTTTTATTCTTAACTCATATGCTGAGATCTCACAATGTTGGCATGTCCTGGATGTCACCTCTGTGACTTAAACCA
The DNA here is from genome assembly GCF_033115175.1 of Lepus europaeus. Classification (NCBI taxonomy): domain Eukaryota; kingdom Metazoa; phylum Chordata; class Mammalia; order Lagomorpha; family Leporidae; genus Lepus; species Lepus europaeus. The sequence goes on from NC_084828.1 coordinate 153,113,746, forward strand.
ACATGGCACTTGATCATCACAACTGCCTCTGTCCTTACGTCCTCTAACTCCATCACTGTTAGTAGAAATTCTGTCTAATTCATTGAAACTTGCTTTATTTCACTTAATTTCAATCCTTTTTCCCCTTCTAGTTTCGCTGCCTTTCCCATGAATCCCAGACCTCTGAGCTACTGTTTCAATGAATGTCTCCTCAGTACATTGCCCTCTTTTGCTTTGTTTATCAGCAGTCGTTTCCTGCACGCCTTCCAGTACTCATAGTCTCAGTCACAGTCTCTGACCCTACATACAATCCGCTGAAAGCAGAGAATGGACCAACAGGAATTCCTTCCCTCTCTGACTCTCTCCCCCAAAGGAAACACTCACATCCACAGTGGGAGCCAAGGAGCTTCACTCCTGCAGAGAGAAACACTATGGAGGGTTGCCATTAAACTGATCCTTCCCAGCTCCAAAACAATGGCGGGATTGCCTAAGAAGACCACTCTCACCCAACAAGGGGGATCTCTAACAGGCAAAATGTGTTCTACACAGCACCACCACACCCTGTGATTTTCCAAAAGCTGCACTGCCACCTAAGGCTTTATCCTCTCATCACAGGTGCAGGACCTGCATGAGCAGCCTGCAGCCTTTCCCTGCTTATTCCTGCTCTCTCTTCCTTGCCCCCTAAGATTCTCACCCAAAATTTATATTAAAGTTGCAATTCCATCTTGATATTTGCTTCCTGGAGGTCCTGAATTCCCATGTCACATCTACCCTTCTCATATTTGTAGCATTCTCACTTCAAAATACAACAAAAAATTCCTCTTGTACAAAACTATGCTTCCACTAATCTTGATCCAAATCTTTCAATATATATTCCTCTAAAACTTAACTATTTTTTAAAGATTTATTTACTCATTTGAAGTCAGAGTTACAGAGAAAGGGAGAGAGAGGAGGGAGAGAGATCTTCCATCTGCTGGTTCACTTCCCAAATGGCTGCAAGGTCGGGAGCTGGGCAGATCAGAAGCTAGCAGCCAGGAACTATGTTTCTTCTGGGACTCTGACATGAGAGCGGGGACCCAAGCACTTGGGCCATCTGCTGCTGCTTTCCCAGGCACAGCAGCAAGAAGCTGGATCAAAAGTGGAGCAGCTGGGATTTGAACCTGCACCCATATGCAATGCCAGTGCTACAGGCAACAGAAACTTCACCTGGTACACCATAGCACCAGCCCCCAAATTTAACTATTTTAACTTGCTTCTCTCCTATTTCAAGAACCCCTCCCTGTCTCCTATCCCTTTCTCATAAACTTATACTCACTTTGAAGTCTCTCCTAAATTAGTAACAGCAAACCTGCTTCATCCCTGCAGGCCCCTAACAGCCAGTTCCTGACAGATAGCAGTGAAACAGCAGCTTTCACTTGTAGTCTATACTGCTTCATCTCCCATTCACCCATGACCCTGTGGGCTGACTGTACTTCACAACACTCCAACTGCTTCCCAAGGTGCATAGGGGATATCAAATTCAGTGAGTATTTTCCAGCAATGCACTTCTGACTCCTTTGTTCGCCACAGTCTCCTTGCTTTCTCCATCAGTCACACCATCACTCATAGTCTCCTTCTTTCATCCTCATTTCTCATCATACTTTTGATAAGTAGTCCACTTGTTCAGGTCCTCTCCTTATACCTATAATTTACCTATAATCCCTAACAAGAAGCACTTGTCAAATATACTTATTTATCTTTGCTTTATAATGCCTAACACAATCCTTGAAAATGCTCAAAAAATATTTGTTAAATAAATTCATACCAACATTTAGTGTGTCCATGCATATATATTATTTGAGTGAATTATATAGTCAACTATCACTTAAATATCCTTAAACAACAGCCCAAAACAGAAGTCATCTTCTTTTCCACTCTAAGGAATGACACTATGAATCAACCAACCAATCACTCAAGCCTAAGGCCCATCTTTCCTCTTGACCTGTTCAAAAGTAGTCAGTCATCTGCTAGATGTAGTCAATTCTACTTCCCAAATTAGTATCTTCCTCCCAACTTCTGGTCCCAATTTAATTTCATATCTCAATTTCTCCCTGAACCTATAATAGTCTCCTGTCTAGTTCCTGGACTTGTGAATTCTTCTGTTAATTCTAATCACCCAAATGCTCTTTCTAACATTCAAGTCTGATCACCTCTCCTTGGTTTAAATTCCTTCAGTAGTTCACAATGCCAAGAATTGCAACTGGAGGTTCAGTCCATACAAGTAATCCTCCTTTCTCTTCCAGAAAAACACACAGTCACAAACACAAACACACCCTTAGTATAATCCAGACTCTTCAAAAATCTAGACCCTATATTTACATAATTTCTCAACATGCAAACCCGAACTACCTACAGTTCCTCAAGCGCAGTTTTTAGGTTTGCAGTCATTTCTGAGTCACCACAAGCAGCATTTTCCTCCACCTGCATTGTTCTTTTCAACACTCTTCATACACGTTCAGCTTGTACCTTCTCTGGGAAGACTTCCTGGGCCATCCCCCATCTCCTCCAAACTGGATTAAGAGTTTTTCTTCTAGGTGAAAGGTCCAATCATAAAGTAAAGAGAAGGAAATGGAAATGCTAACTGCCTAATTTGATTAGTTTATGCTGTGTACATGTAAGATATTACATGGTACTCCATTAAAATGTGCAAGTATTACATATTAATAAAAAAAGGTTTTTAAAAAGAACAGAATCTTTCTTCTAAGGTACTCTGCCTCTCATGCAGGAGTCTATTACATTATTCATCACACTAGATGTTAATTTTTTCACTGCCAGTCTCTCCTATAAACTACAAGCTCCTAAAGGAAAGAGTCGTATCTTAATTTAGTTGATCCAGCACCTAGAACACCATCTGCCACATATGGCAAGTAGTAGATGTAGAAGTAATAGAAGAAAGCCTCAGTATCTCAATAAACCTGTAAATTATTTTACAAGATAAATGTAACTCTTGCTTGCTAAGTTCTCAGCTTCACCCCCAATGCTGGATTCCCAGTCCTCTTTATAATGTGTCCTCCAGAATGTTTCTGAAACTTATCCTGAAGTATCTCAGATGTGTTCATGAACTAAGACCAGTCAGACAATACTCAACTACCTACCATAGCACAGCTATCATTTCACCCCTCTCTTTGCCTCTCTACTATGTGGTATTTGAGGTTGGATAATTCCTCTGCCTCCAGATTAGGAATGAGTGGGACTCATCTGTACCCCCTCTCTCTGCACTTTGGGTACAGGTTACTACCGGCACTGACCGGAAACCACTGCAGCTTCTCCAGCAAACGTTACTCCCGGGGTCCTCTTCCTCTCTGCTGTAAATTCTGCACCACAGTTAACCGTGGCTCCCAAACTCCTACAGCGCCATCAGTATAGTACCGTCTGCAACATGACAGTTACTTTGCATTCTTGCAAGGGAGACTGAATGCCTTTCTCTGCCTCAGACAGGGCATGAACATGCTGCACGCTACTTTTCCTGTGTTCCTGTTCTGATTTTTTTCTGAAAGTCCAACCATCTTTCTATCTGTATAGATAGAAACAAAAGGCCTCTAACAAAAGGCCTGAGAGGTTTGGACTAGGAAATAAAACAAACCCCAGAAATGCTGCTTCTCTAACAAATGAGACTACATCAGCAGGCTTATTTTCTATATTCTTTATTCTTCTTAAGAAAAACTCACTCTGTCCTCTGTCTCAAAGTCTACTGGCAGGTGAACCCTGCAGGTCTCTATATTCCATAGTTGAGAAGTGAGGACCACAGTGACAACATGTCATCCAGAAAGAGGCTTAAACACAAAAGCCAAAATACAGATACACTTGAAGATGGATACCCTTTAAGACTCCATGTTTCTCAACTTAACATACTCCAATAAAAACTTCACATGAAAATTTCTGACTTGCACATGACACTCAAAATAATGTGTTCATTCACAAATAAAAGTCTCACTATTTTGGAAATATCGCATTAGTTGATATTTCTTTATGAATTTCAATTCACGACGCGGCTAACAGAGTCACCCCTTGCCTCCCCCCGCCCCACACCTCAGGTAGTGGAAGGCAGTATAGAATTACCACTGGTAGGCACCACATCTCCATCAGCATTCCAGATGCTTCTTCCAGACAACACACAAGGGGGAAAAAGGATAGCCAGAAAGAGCAACAGCAGACAGGAATGTGCCTGACTAGGGATTATCAGTAAGGTTATCCCTATGATGGGCGGATTTGTTCTTTATACCGTGAGAACTTAAGGAAAGAACAGTCACTTTTCTTGCAAGTTCTGTCCTCAATCCAAAGTCCACAATAGAGAGTAATAAGAACAAATAAGGACATAATTTTGACAAAGAATGACCTGAAGAATAAAAAAATAAGGAAAATTTTAAGAAAACAAAAGCAAATATTCAACAAAATGTGCAAAGAATATCAAGATCACTGATAGTTCAATTTCATGAAAAATTGTATATATATTTAGAAATGAAATTCCTGGCTTTGAAAACCTGATAAATAAGCAAATACCTCTGGGTAATATATTTTCCTCATTAAGTGCTTTATGAAAGAAATTTTACCTCAAAGTACCCTTTCTAACAACTTTCAAAGTGTTCAGTTCAAATGGAACTCTTCATTTTTTCCTTATTTCTTCTGATCCTTTTAGTTTTCCCTTAAATTGTTATTTTGTGGATATTAACACTCTATAATTCTGGAATTGTTAAATTTTGATGAAGAAAAAGGGAAAATATATGCATGTGCTTGAAACTGTATTACTTTTAAATTTATCTCTACAATAAATATACCACAATTTTTAAAAATCAAAATGAAGAAGGGGATAGAAGGAGCAGAGGTTTTAAAAGCATAAAGAAAATACGAACAGCCAAGAAGTAATGCAGTACACTGTAGGTTTTAGTCAATTGTATGCACTGGATAATATGCATCAAAAGCTGAGGTCCCAATTCCGTTTTAACTATAATTTTAAATAGTACACTATTCTGACTTACTATATAATCTGGATGGTGGCATTTTTAAAACCAGTAACAGAGAAAAATAATATCCTCTTTTTTTGTTATATTTATTCAATTTGTGGGCTCTTAAAGCTGCAGATGGTCCTTGAGACAATATCATAAAAGATTTCTGAAACAAAATGCATAAATATGACCATTCATCTAAAATTCAAGCAGTTTTTCAAAATTGTATTTCTATTCACATTGTCCAATTATCTACGATGTATACACAGGCTGCAGTACAAGCTATTATGATTGATTTTTTAACAAAAATACTAGCATGCATATAGACAAAATGAATCTTATCTCCCTTCAAAGTATCCATTTTGAGCAGTTATACTCATACATCAATTCCACTGAAGAAAATTCAAAAAGAGGCATTCCAAAAGTACTTTGATTGATGGATGATGTGTGTATCTTCCCAGGGGGACCACATCAAATGAATAACACATATTTTAATAAATAAGCTTGGATATATTTATTAAAAATGCTACCTCACTAACTTATAGTCACATACCACATAGGAAAAAAATTGTAAAAGACACAAATTTCTCTGTACAAATTTTCATTTGAAATTTACATATTTTAAATAAACCCTGTCTTGCCACTCAATAGTAAGGAAAATGAAAGTAACAAAGGATAGGTAGGTAAGCATTACAAAATGAAAAAGGGACAAGACAGATATTCAGAACCCTCTGAGAGTTTAGTGACGACTGAGGCAAAAGAGAAAACCCTCAAACCTACAATGAACAGTAAATTCATGCAAGGCAATCTTTAAAGTCTGCACATATAAATTTCTTAAGTTTTACAAAGCTTTACTTCATCTTTTAAGTTTAATTGTAAAAGCAGAAGTGGTTCCTACTAATAACTCACTAAAAATGCAACTCATTTTGAAATAATACTACTTGTAGAAAACCAAACTATTGTGAATTATATTTCAGTACTTCGAAGACAGTAACTTTATTCTGATCAGCGCAATATTTCAAAATACAAACAAAAACTGTTACAATTTGTAATTACTGCATCTATGTATCTAAACATCTACACAAATATTTTAAAATATACTTCCTCAATTCATCTTAGAAACTCTTCCCAAAACAGTTTTCATTAAATTTACTTTTTAAAGAAAGACAATCAATTTTACCTTTTTCATTTGTTATGAAGTGGTATAAAAAAATAACTATGACCAAAAATCCTGAGTGTTCAATGCCTTAAACCAAACCACTGCAATTAATATGAAATTCTAAAAACAGAATATAATGCCACATAAATAGTATAACAGCCAAGTACTGTCTAAGAAGCCATATGTTTTTTCCCATTGTTCAAAAAAAGGAGATGACTTCCCGTCACTTATGTTTCTGATTAGCAAGGTGATTTATGCCACAATCACTAAAAATGCCAGCAAGTGAATGAGAAAATGCATAGTGACTGCACCAGATGTGCACAATAAACAGGAATCCCATTGTAATCTCTGGTACTTAGTTTATATGAAGGTAATGTAGGAAACACTCTTGGATATGGCAAAGTCACTCTTTTTTTACATTTGACTATAAATGATATGAAATAAATTGTGTGTTTTATACTTTATGGCACGCATACATTGATAAATTAGGTACCGTTTTGTATCCCGACTTATCTACAAGACAAACCTGGCTAAGATCATGGGGATTAATTGCTTCAGAAGTGTGAAATGCAGCTTTTCCATTCTTTTCTGCACACTCAGTGAAGAAACAATGATTAATCACTGTTTAACTATTCTCTTGAGGATCTACAAGATTGCCAAAGCAGGACTTATCCTCATAAATCCAAAAAATACAGGTTTAGATTTGTTGCCAACAACTGAAAGAACATGAACTTAAACCCATTTGTTATCAGATTAAAATAATGTCAAGGTTTTAGAACCCTACTGATACACAATTCCCTTTAATCGCTGACTTCAATAAGAAATTAGATTAACATATAAGAGATAACAAAAACTCATGCATTTTACCAAAATAATAATGAACATATTTTTAAAACTTATAAAATATGACTGGCCAAAAATATCAAACAACATCTAACAGGACTTGACTGAAAATCTCCCTTAGATATGTAACTACTTCAACTCCTCTGTTTTATTTATAAGAATTAAAATACATGCTACTGAATTAAAAGTATTTTAAATGGCTATTTCATGTAAGAAATTAGTACTTATTTCATGAAGTTTCAGATAGCTATAGATGAATAATGTGAGTAAAATGTTTAGTTCCAACAGTACCAACATAAATATATTATTTATAAGTCTTTATAAAACTCTAAGCCTGTACTATAAATGATCCAAAAACATATGTAACATTTTGAACAGAAGTACATAACAGCAGAGGTTTCAAATACATTCCAAGTAATTCAGGTTTTCAAAAAAATCTTCAGCCAATATTCACTAGCATATTGGATAAGTTAAGTAACTCTTAAATGGAGGCAAAATTACTATTCATATTATCTATAAAGTTTTGGACATGTGCTTTTAGTAGGTGAAGCCTTATTGTCTCAATAATAAATGTGATGTTGGCGGCATAATTGTTAAATCATTACAAATTAAATTAAAGATCAAAAGAAATCTTTAAATTGGCCAGTTATGAACAGACTACAAAGTATTTCTAAAGTGGGAATAACTTCAGCTTATTTAAACTAAAATTTCCACATAAAACAGAAATACTTGATAAATGTATTGTATTTACACAGATGGATGCAAAGAAAGAAATATAGCCACATTTAAGTGCAGAGGGTTAATTTTCTATTTGTTTGATTCTGGATTCATGTAACTCCTTCCTTCGAATTCAATACCTTCCTCCTCCTCCCTTCATTCCTAAGTACCACAGAAGACTTTCAGGACTCCAAGGAAGAGAAGTAAAACTGTCAATTTCACTGTTCCTTAAACCAGAGTAAAACCTACAGGAACAGAAAATGAGATAGATTCCATGTTTTCTACATTCACTGTCACCTAGAATTAGTTGTTTCTCTATTAATTTGCAGCAGTGAGAGTTGCATATTATGCACACAGTGAAAACCCAACAAAACTCTCAATAAACTTAGCAAAAAGAAGCAGTGAAATTAAAACGCTTTTCACCATATGATTCAATTTAAAAAGCAAAATATCTTAAAAAGGACTTATGTAAGAAGCAACTACCAAGGGGCAGGCGTTTGGCCTAGTGGTTAACTCGCTGGTTAGGATGCCAGAGTACTGTTTCACAGTGACTGGGTTCAGTCTCCAGTTCCAGCTCCCAATTCCAGCTTCCTATCACCAGTGCAGAACCTAGGAGGCAGCAGATGAGGACTCAAGGAGTCGGATCCCTGCAACCCACATGGAAGACCCAGACTGAGTTCCCAGCTCCTGGCTCTGGCGCAGCACCATGCTGACAGCTGGGGCCATTTTAGGAGTGAACCAGTGGGTGGGAGCTCCTACTCCCTGGTTGTCCGTCACTGCCTTTCTGAAAAGAATCTGCCATAGAGTAAATAGTTAATAAATATTTGCTGATCAAATGAATAAATTAATTTAGGTATTTTACTCTCAAACTGGCATTTTACAATCTATAAATAGACAATTTTCCTCTCACCTTTCTGTACATTCCCAGACACCTTCTTCATTTAAAATGTTTAAATTCAATGAAACATATTTAAGGACTGTCTTTATGTGCTATTCAAAACACATCACTACCACAAAATTTAACAGACATTACAGTTTTTCTTCTTTAACTCAGAAAAACAGGGTAAGACTGGAGATTTGAGGATAAACAAAAGAACACACTGTATCAGAATAAAATAACAGCTTTTCAAACTAAGATTTTTGCAAACAAGTTTGTGATTTAAAGTTACCGAAGCAATTTGGGTCAGTAACTAAAACACAGGGACCAGTCCTCAGATAACAAAGTAGCAGCTAACTGGAGAAACATTCAAAGAGGTTTTCAAATGCTTGTGGGAAAATGCAATCAAAAAATACTGCAAATCGCCGGCGCCGCGGCTCACTAGGCTAATCCTCCGCCTTGCGGCGCCGGCACACCGGGTTCTAGTCCCGGTCGGGGCACCGATCCGATCCTGTCCCGGTTGCCCCTCTTCCAGGCCAGCTCTCTGCTGTGGCCCAGGAGTGCAGTGGAGGATGGCCCAAGTGCTTGGGCCCTGCACCCCATGGGAGACCAGGAGAAACACCTGGCTCCTGCCATCGGATCAGCGCGGTGCGCCGGCCGCAGCGCACTACCGCGGCGGCCATTGGAGGGTGAACCAACGGCAAAAGGAAGACCTTTCTCTCTGTCTCTCTCTCACTGTCCACTCTGCCTGTCAAAAAAAAAAAAAAAAACTGCAAATTTTCCAGGCCGTTTGAAAATATCCTATATACTTGAAGGAAGCAGGGAGACAAATTATAAGATGTTAAATAACAAGTATTTTACAAGAAATCAGCTATGAAGATGGTAAAAATGTTGGCTGTAACACATGAACTATTCATCAAGGGAAAAGAAAAATTCCCTGGGGACCATCCTCACAGAAAGTCCGTGAAACGTTAGGCAACCTCTCCACAACCAACAAGCATACTTGTTGAAAGTACACACCAAAAGAAAATGAAAGAATTTTATTCTGTTGAAAAGGGAATAAAATAAGCCAGAACCAACATTTAGAGGAAATCAAAATAAGGTTACAGAGAGCACAAGACAGAGCGGACATTTGGAACAGCTGTTTAGCAACACTTGGGCTATCCACATCCCATAGCAGAGTCCTAGAGTTTGAGTACTGGCTCTGCTTGTGATAGTTTCCTGCTAAAACACACCCTGCCTGGCAGGCACAGGTAATGGGTAAAATAATTGGGTCACTGCCACCACAGATGAATTCCGGGCTCCTGTCTTCAAGCAGGCCTAGCTCTAATTGTTGCAGGCATTTGGGGCATGAATCAGAGGATGGAAGATCAATGGATCTATTTTTCAAATAAAAATTAATTAATAAAAACTTTTAACTATCAAATTAATACTTCCATAACAGCAGGTACTCCCAAAGACAGAATGCTAAGTAAACTATTGGTATACCCTGTGAAGGACCCTTATGGGGGAGAGGGACAATAAACTAGGCCTGGGCAGATATCAGGGGCTTCTTAAGAGGTTAGATGTTCCCCAGAGTCCAGCGGGCAGGACATTCTCTGGGAAGGAAAAGTCAATCCCCTTCAGAGAACCTCTAGGCACGCCCAGAGCAGAACTGCCCCTCCCCTCCGGGAAACCTCTGGGCGCGCCCAGAGCAGAGCTGCCCCTCCCCTTCGGAGAGTCTCTAGGCGCACGCTTATGATGTCACTGTGACCGGCCAATCCTGTAACACCTCAGCACTCTCCCTCAGCATTCTCCGGTATGCTAATTGTCCCTCCGAACCAGCCAATCCCGTGCCACCTCTGCATTTTCCACCAGCACTCTCCACCAGCATTCTTCGCCAGCGTTCTCCCATATGCTAATTGTCCCTCTGAACTGACCAATCCTATGCATGCGCATTAGGAATATGCTAATTCGTTGCCTATATAACCTGTGTGAAACTGCCGCTCAGGGCTCCTCACTACCTGAGGTGGGGGCCCGTTTGCGCAAACGTTCAATAAAAACCTCGTGCTTTTTGCATCAACTGGTCTGGAGTCTGGATCTTTGGGCATCCTCCCGAGCAAGTGGGCATCTCTGCAACTGAAAGGTCCAACACCCAGTATACTGTTGGTAACAATGTCCTAAGTGGACAGGTGAACATATGGACATATATGAAAAATTATCTGGGGCCAGCGCTGTGGCATAGCAGCTAAAGCTGCCATCTGCAATGCTGGCATCCCATATGGGTACCGGTTCAAGTCTCGGCTGCTCTACTTTTGATCCAGCTCTCTGCTGCGGCCTGGAAAAGCAGCAGAAGATGGCCCAAGTGCTTGGTCCCCTGCACCCATGTGGGAGATCTGGAAGAAGCTCCTGGCTTTAGATCGGCACAGCTCTGGCAGTTTGGGGAGTGAACCAGTGGATGGAAGACCTCCCTCCCTCCCTCCCTATCTCTCTCTCTCTCTCTCTCTGCCTTTCCTTCTCTCTCTGTGTAACTGTGACTTTCGAATAAATAAATAAATCTTTAAAAAAACAGAGAGAAATTATCCAAAATGTCTAATAGCTTTGCAAACAAGGACATTATGACAGGTTTTAGAAAGCATGGGGGCGGTAAAGAATTGAAATTAGATATTTAAGCCCAAGAGGTGAGCTGCTGGAGAGGCTGTGGAAAACAGCAAGTACAAGAGTGCTCGGTTTTCAGCTTTCATCCTCCCTACTGCCCTTCTTAATTTAAGCATGACAGTATAAAAGCACAGTGAGTAAGCAACAATAATCATTTTGCAGGACACCACGAGCAACGTTTACAGCCAGAAGTGTGCTCCAGCACTGCAGACAGCAGGGAGCTTCAACAAGAAGGCGGGGGGGGGGGGGGGTAACACCATGGAGCTCAGAAGCAGAGATCTCAGACTCTGCATTTTACCACAAAGAAATGCCAGAGTTCTAATGCCTTTATTGTATCAAGCAGGAATCATAACGAATATCATAAACTCTAGGCAACTGTAGATTTTTACAATCACGATTTAACTCTTTGTTCAAGTAATCCAAGAAATGAAGTACTATACCAATTATCAGGATAACTGAAACAAAACTATCACTTCCCTAAGATTGGTGGAAGAAAATACTTGATGGCCTTACTTCTGATCTTAAGGCAACCTGGTGCTTCTCTACAACATTTTATAGAAATATTGAACCACCTGAGGTTTTCAAAACCATCAAGAAGTGTATTATATAAATGTCTGTGCTATTGGTCTTTATTTCATTTATAAGCATTTTTAACCACAAAATTCCTAAACTGGAAACCACTACTTATTTATATGGCTAAAGCAAAAACTATTACAGGAGTGGGAATTATAGGAAAAGCTGTAAAAAGTAAGAAGCAGCTAACTGTCATGCTACTTTTATGTCACATTTCCTGGTGTTAGTACAGAGCTTAACAAAGCTTTTACATGATAGCTCTGAGCCCCTATACTCTGCCTTCATTCCTATTATTAAGAATAAAACAACCACGCACCTATTTATGGCAATCCCTCCACTTGCACACAGTGTCTTAACAATTCTGCATTCTTCCTTGCCTCATCAATTGATTCCTCCTTATTGAAGCATTCCCATGAGTATACACTCCACCCTCACCCTTAAAGATGCCACATGTGTTTCTCCTCCTATTCTCCCTTGAACCTGCTTCACTCAGACGTGGGTCTTACAGTGAAGCTGCTCTTCTCAAGGTCATCAATAACCTCCCACTGCTAGATACATTAATCAATTCACAGTCCATCTCCAGTTTCACCTATCAGTTGAATTTCTCATGAAACACCTATTGTACTTGCAGATATTCTGAAAGACAAGGAAGCAGGAGAAAAACTTACTTAGGTTTTTCTCCTCTCTTCTCCTCCACTACTTCCTCTTCTCCTAGCCCCCCTACTTAAGGTGCCCTGAGGAAAGGACTGTCAATCTCCTTTAGCCATACTTACCAGACTGCATCAACACTACACCTTTAAGCATCATCTACAATGGACAACTTCCACATTTTTCTTTCATCCCAGACCTTTCCCCTGCCCATACTGTGCCTGAACTCTGGACTCTGGACCAAGTGACCTCTACACCTAGATATCTAATAATCATCTCCAACTTAAGAAGTTCAAAAACAAAACACCTAACCTTCTCACTTAAATGCACTCCTTTTATAATCTTGCCTTTGCTCCCTATATGAAACTCTTTCCTGTAATTCAGATCAGAAACATTGGAGTCATTCTTCACTCATCTCTCTCATAACTCAGACCTAATCCATCAAATCACAATACTCTATTACCACTATTCTTCTATATGGCCTCTCTATTTCTGCCTTTGCTTCCTTAAAAACCATTCTCAATCTGGCAACCAATAACCTTTTAAAATATAAATCAGAGGATGATACTCACCAATGGATCCCCATTTCACTCAGAATAAAAACCAAACGCAAGCCCTTAGAAGACGTGGATTCCTAATTACCGCTCTAGTTCAATTTCTCATTCCGTTCACTCCACTGTAGCTGTACTTTGTCCAATCACCATGCTCCTACTTCAGAGTCTGTGCATTTCCTATAGCCTCTGCTTGAGATGCCCCCTCCCCCACATCCTACAGGTCTTTACTCAGACTTCACCTTCATGCTTGCCATGGCCACATAAAATTTCCATCCTTCTCCCTATCTTATGAATACCATATCTCACACTCTCTGCTTTATTTTCCTTCATAGAGTCATGATCTTAATCTACTACATATTTTAATTATTTATCGTGCTACCTGTCTACCTCTCTACCCTGAAACATAAGATTGATTAATCAGGTTAAGGGGTTTTGTCTATTTGTTTTCAGTGTGAAGCTCCTACAACAGCTTCACAATGAATAAGATCTCTTCAGGGGCCAGTGCTGTGGCACAGCCGGTAAAGCAGCCTGCACTGCTGCCATCCCATATGGGTGCCAATTTGAGCCTCAGCTGCTTCACTTCTGATCATGCTCTCTGCTAATGGTCTGGGAAAGCAGGGAAAGATGGCCCAAGTGCCTGGGCACCTGCACCTGCATGGAAGACCCAAAGAAGTACAACTCAGAAAATTCATTTCCCATTTAACTTTCCTAAAATTTTATTTAAAGGCATCTAAGAATAAGTATGACAATGGAATACAAGAAAGAGCAGAACTAACCCAGTAAATATTATGAAAAGAAATTTGAGAATGATACTTCAGCAGAAGGACAAGGAATCTCTGGTTCACATTACAATAAAGAGAGACATTGAGAAATTGTGGGAAAAAAATGTCCCCTGGTCCATTAATTCTGGAGGAAAGACAGAACTAAACAATAGTCTAATTGATATATAATTATTATGGGAATTATGAAGTATATATAAGAAACAAAGTACATAAAAATATTTAATCATTTCTTTACAATATTATTTTGTTGAAAATCATGATCAATCGCACTATCGTAAGACAACAAAAATAACCATTGGCAAGATATGGAGAATCCAGAACACTCATACATTGCTGACACAAGGAATGGAAAACAGTTTGGCAGTTTCTCAAAAAGTTAAACAGAATTAGAATATTAACCAACAATGCCACGCTTAGGAATATACTAAAATGAACTTAAAAGGTATCTGTGCACACATGTTCATAGCTGTACTATACATGACAGTCAAAAGGTAGGAATGAACCAAATGTTAAGCAAAAGATGAACCGATAAATAAATTTTCATATATACATACAATGAAATGTTATTCAGCCAAGAAAAGGAATGAAATAAATGGATGAAAACTGAACATGTGCTACATGAAAAAGTTGAACACAAAAGATCATGTATTATCTGATTATTCATATGAAGCATAGAGAATAGATAAGTCCATGAAGACAGAATGCAGACTGAAGAATCCCAGGGGCAGGAAAAGAACAGAATGAGAAGAATGAGTGAAGTGTTTTGCCTTGGAGTGATGGAAATGTTTGGAAGTTCATAGAGGTCATAGGTTGCACAATAATGTACATGTAATGCCATTGAACCATTCACTTCATAATGGCTAATTTTATGTAATATAAATTTCATCTCAATAAATTATCTTAAAAATGTTCTGCTTTTACTTCACCCTTTCCGATTTTTCAATTTCCAGAGCATATACAGATTCCCATGGACTTTTATAATGTTAATTAAATTTGGAAAACTCGTAAAACTAGCTTGTAAGATTTTTAGGGAAAAATTTATCTGAGGTTCACAAATCATTTAAGCTTCATTTCAATTCTTTTTCCTTTGTAAATTCAAGGAAAAATAAAAAGGTTTTATTTTATTTTTTAAATGTTACATTGGTTCGTCTCCACATGATATGATTATGGGTAATTTTATTTTCTTTATATTTTACCATACTTAATAAATTTTCTAACAAAATATTTTTATAATCAGAAAAAAATCCTATAATTTATTAAAAGGATAAAAATGCTACATCGAAGGGCATGGGTACTAGAAAACACTGATTTATAAAAAGATCTAGGTTATTCTAAGCAGACATACAAGACTTGAAAATATTTCAAAATAAGGATGATTTGAGGGCATCAATATGCACATGCAATTTACACAGAGAAAAATAAAGAACAGAATAAAGAATTTACACTCTATTATAAAGGTATGATTCCATCAAAGATATGTTCTCCTTTCAGATTTTTTTATTTTATTTTTATTTATTTATTTTTTGACAGGCAGAGTGGATAGAGAGAGAGAGAGAGAGAGAGAAAGATCTTCCTTTTTGCCGTTGGTTCACCCTCCAATGGCCGCTGCAGCCAGCGCATCGCGCTGATCCGAAGCCAGGAGCCAGGTGCTTCTCCTGGTCTCCCATGCAGGTGCAGGGCCCAAGCACTTGGGCCATCCTCCACTGCCTTCTCGGGCCATAGCAGAGAGCTGGCCTGGAAGAGGGGCAACCGGGATAGAATCCGGCGCCCCAACCGGGACTAGAACCTGGTGTGCCAGCGCCGCAAGGCGGAGGATTAGCCTGTTGAGCCAAGGCGCCGGCCTCTTCTTTCAGATTTTGAGATCTGACTATTTGTATACATGTTCTTACTACAGAACACAGAACAAAGGCTCTAGAGTTTTCTAGCGGTTACCCAACTTTCTGACCAAGTAATCTGATAGCTTACAGTGCATGGTGGGAAAAGGGATGCACAGAGGAGGTAGGAGAAAAGGCAGCTTGGAGGCAGAGAGAAAACTGCCTCAATTGCCTTTACTCTGCCAACAACTCAGTTAGTCATGAACAAAAAAAGACGTGATTTTAAATAAAGAAAAGCTTTTGGAGTACAAAGATGACATACTGTTGAATAGATAAACAATATGGACAATATGGACACCAGCATGTATTAAATGTAACACATAAAGAATATAATAAAGTATATTCAAAGTATTCAGGAAAAGAGTCATTTTAACTTTTGTTTTAATTTCATTAATATATAAAAAGTAGCTCATAAATGTAAGATCTATTTCTTACTATAAGTTGTGGTAGGAAGAAAACATGATGAATTCTAATTATCGAGGTTCCTTCAACTCAAGTTTAAACATTTTAATTTGTTACTTTTTTAAACAAATGTAGTGAAAGCTAAGAGGGAAATTAAACACACACACACAGAAAACAAGAAGCTTTATGGATAACAAAAAGTAGAACCTAAGGACAGCACTAGTCATCGGCTAGTGGGAAAAGGCTTTGTAAGCCCCGCTGCAGACTCAGGTGAACGAGAAGGGAACCAACCAGGAAACAGGAAAGAGCAGACACTGATGGCTGCATGCAGGAAGTGGGAAGGCCCAGGTCGGGAAGCTCGAACTGTGCTGCAAAGGCAACATCGTTCCCTGATGGGAAGACATTTGGCAGAAGTGTATGAACACATGCATACATTTTTTGGTTAAAAAAAAAAATCTACGAACTCATATTACCATGCTATGAGGGTATGGAAAGTATGTGATTTTAAAATGCATACGTTGAAAAAAGATAAGCTTACCTTTCAAAACAAATTCACTGGTCCACAAATAAAGTTGACACTTGAAGATTCATGTTCTTATTATGGGTCAAGGATGACTTCAGCTCAGGCCAACACAGTACTCCAAAGACCAGACGTGGCTGACAAATGGGAACTGAAGAGGAATCAAAAAACTGGGACATCTGAATTGTCTCTCATCTGAGATTCTGGAAAAAATAAATAAATGAAATAGCTTTGAATTACCCTATTCCAGAAAGAACTCTAAACCAAACCGAACAACACAAAAGCCAGCTTTAAAAAACTCATATCAAAATATTTAGACTCATGGGGTAAAGCATAAGCCCCACTCATTAATCACTCTTTACATCTATTTTAATTGTTGGAGAAAGGAAGACATTTTATAACACCAAAACAAAGAGGCATTATAATGCAAAAACCAATAGAAAACCAAAGGTCCTCACTATAAACCAAATCATCTGTTAAAATTTCATTTAGCTTTTCACTGAAATGACGTAAAAGTATTGAAATAATGAACACGCTATTCTAACTCAGAATAGTATCACAAAATGATGTAATACAAAAAAATGGAAATTTGACATTTGAAAACAAATGTGAAATAAAATTCCATTGAAAATGGATTCCAAAGCATTAATAAAATGTAAAATTGGAATACCATTACATCAGTAATGACAAGTAAATATCATTTCTGAGCTAAAAATATATTTCCATAGTCTCCTCTAGAAATAAAGAAAAGAGGCAGTGGTATAGTGTTTGTAAAGCCACCGCCTGCAATGCCGGCATCCCATATGGGCACCAGTTTGAGTTCCAGATGCTCCACTTCCGATTTAGCTCTCTGCTCTGGCCTGGGAAAGCAGCAGAGGATGGCCCAAATGCTTGGGCCTCTGCACCTCTCTCTCTGCCTCCGCCTCTCTGTAACTCTGCTTTTCAAATAAATAAATAAATAAATATTTTAAAAACAAGAAAGAGAAAAAGAAAAATCTTGTCACCTTCAGTAATACACTTCCACATACCATATTTGCATTATAAAATCTGCAAAAATAACTGAATTTCTTAGATAGGTTATACAATTTAAGTAAAGAACCTCAATATATTTTTGAATGATTTATTCTAGATTTCATTCTCTATTAATTCATAAAATTCAATAACCTGTTAAATGCTTATTGGTTCAAGCAGCTAGGAGCAGTTCGGCAATATTATGAAAAATATAAAATAATATAGTACTGAAAAACAACAAATCTAACTGAAACTTACAAAGATCCAATTAAAATTTTACTTCAAACACATTTTTAGTATCATCTGCTACTTAAACTAAATAGCAAAAGTCACTCTCCTACTAAAAGAATTTCCGGGAACTGTTTTTAAGCCCTTCTTGGTATATCCATTGTATCGAGTACAATTCATGTCTTGTTTGCTTGTTGGATAATGAGAATGATTTATTTCATTCTGAAGTAGCATTTCCTAATTTCAACTTTCAATCTTTGCTGAAAAGTTTTAAATAATACTTTTCCAAATTATATTACATATTTGGAAAATACCTAAATGCTGTTAGCCACACCTTGGACAGCACTATGTTCCCACGGTTTTTCTTCTATGGATGAACTAAAAATTGAATACCACTAAAACAAAGCTTATCTCTAGTTCTCATTTCCCCTTTGTAAAAATAAAGACCATTTTATTCTATGGATGGCTTTTTAGGGTGAAAGTTATTCAAACATCTTTCAATTACTCCAACATATATACATGTATTTAAGTAAAATTACACGTATTATTTAATGTATGTGTATTTAAGTAATATTTAATGTATGTTTCCATACTACTGTGTCACTACTATTCATAATGTGAAACAGAAACCAAAAGAAAATGTGGCACCGCAATCAATTTCCTGAGTTATTTATTCTTGTTTCATTTCTAAGCACATTTTTCAAACCAATTTAAATTTTAGGTCAATTTAAAATTTCTCACACTATTGAGATAATTAACATTCTTGTTGGGACAAGATTTACCCAGTAATAGAACAAACTGCACACCATCAAAGAAACCAAGAAAGACAAGAGAACACTATAATATCTACAGCAAAGCTGTATGGAACAGCTAGCCTTCCTGAGCAACCTATATGCAGAAAGAACGTTTACGACAGTTTCATTGAAAGGATATACCAGTTCTTTTTCTAGTTATTCTCTTAGGAATTGCATAAATATTGAGAAATCTAGAAACAGATATATGCACGCACATATAAAAATTATTGTCAGTATGTAAGTTAGTGCCGCCCTGGGACTGCAATAATTTATGTAACATCTGTTTTCATATTTTTCTAATTTTTTTCCTAATTAACATGCATATTTAACGCATAAATGCTCAGACCACCTTTTTTTTCTGCTGACTGTGCCTCCTTTTTTGAAGTTTGCATTCATAGGAGAGAATTCAGAGGAGAAGGAAACCAAAATCTGATTGAAACTACTAATTTTAAAATGTAGACAACAGTACAAACCAATTTTCAACCAACTACTGAAGTCTTAGGAGTTTTGATAAGTACATTTCGTTCTTCCAACAATAGTTATATAGTGATAAAATAAGCCAATATAAAAACATAATTCTGATATTATTTTAACTATCCTGTTTCTAACTTACATAAGAGCTGAGAACCCTATTAAAATATCTATAATATTTTAACAAACTTGGTAGAATTTTAAGATTGTTACACCTTAAGCACCTAAATAAATGAATATCTGAACACATTCTATATAGTAAACATCCCAATGTAGATAACCAATTATCTTTTTTTTTTTTTAATCGTAAACTTCAAATACTTTGAGGATTTTAAAGAAAGGAAAATTTTTCACTCTGATGCACTTTCAAGAACAACCAAGTTCTGGAAAGCTCTTAATTTTACTGGCTAACTAAAAAATTTAAATACCATTTATGCTTATTTTCAATAGACAAAATAAAACAACAAGGAGATAAAATCAATGCAACAACAACATAAGCATTTCTTTTTTTTTTTTTTAAGATTTTTATTTATTCATTTGACAGGTAGAGTTACAGACAGTGAGAGAGACAGAGAAAAAGGTCTTCCTTCCGTTGGTTCACTCCCCAAATGGCCGCCACAGCCGGAATGGTGCAGATCCGAAGCCAGGAACCAGGTGCTTCCTCCCAGTTTCCCATGCGGCTGCAGGGCCCAAGCATTTGGGCCATCCTCCACTGCTTTCCCAGACCATAGCAGAGAGTTGGACCAGAAGAGGAGCAACCGAGACTAGAATCCAGTGCCCATATGGGATGCCGGGGCTGCAGGTGTAGAATTAACCTAGTACGCCATGGCGCCAGCCCCAACATAAGCATTTCTAAATAACAATGCTTCACAGCCAACATTATGACCCACTGTACACTTACCCATTTTAGAATCAATCACTTTGTGTTTTAATTGCCTAAGATATAGGTATCAGTCATTCGATAGCTGTCATCTACTGCCAGGGCTGTTTTGGGCCTTTGTAAACACCGAAATTGTCTCAGCTCTCATGCAACTTACACTTGACTTAAGAGAAAAAGCACCACGGGGCTGACGCCATGACTCACTTGGTCAATACTCCGCCTGTGGTGCCAGCATCCCATATGGGCACCGGGTTCTGGTCCCGGCTGCTCCTCTTCCAGTCCAGCTCTCTGCTGTGGCCTGGGCGGGAGGAGTTGGGGGAGGGGCAGTGGAGGATGGCCCAAGTGCTTGGGCCCCTGCACCTACATGGCAGACCAGGAAGAAGCACCTGGCTCCTGGCTACAGATTGGCACAGCACCAGCCGTGGCGGCCATTTGGGGAGTGAACCAACGGAAGGAAGACCTTTTTCTCTGTCTCTCTCTCTTACTGTCTTTATCTCTACCTGTCAAATAAATTTTTTTAAAAAAGGAAAAAGCACCCAATAATCATATAAATACCTGTAGGTAACTGCACAGAGATGGATGCTATTAAAAATATGGGGTGAGGAGCTAAAACTTGATTTTGTTCAAGGGCCTATGAAAGACTGTTTAAGATAAGATCTGAAAGATAAAAATGGAAGGTGTTTCAAGCTGGGGCACAGAAAGTACAAAGGTCCAAAAGCAGGTGTGATACTGGCACATGCAGAGGCAAGAGGGATAAGCAAAGAGGTCTATTATGCCTGGAGAGGAAAAGCAGGTGACACATAACAAGGCACAACAAGTCAGCAAAATCATGGAAGAATTTTAAATAAGATTTCACAAGTAACCCTACTTTGATAAAACACTAGATTAGGCTGAATCACAAACAGGGGCAAAGAGGTAATAGGTGAGCAGGCAGATGAGATGAGAGTAGCATAAGCCCACAGCAATGGTAGCAACAATGGAGAAATCAGAAAGGGATTTATGGGATGGCTGTCAGCAGAACTTGATGGAAGATCATATTTTGTAAAGAATATAGACAGAAAACAATTGCATTCATTGGCGTAAAAAAAAACCTTGGAAAAAGATCAGGTGTAGAAGGAAGGTGTCTAAGTTTATTTGGACTTCAACATGTTAAGTAGTTACCTGTGGAGATGTCCTATAAAAAGTATCTGGGACACAGCCAAATTTAGAATTTGCCAGGACAGGGGCACTTTAAAAAAAATAGCGGCTACATTCTTTTCCCAAAGAAAAGTCCCTTGATACTCCCACTGTCTTCCTAATTTCTATTAAACAGAAGAGAACAGCATACGATTTTCATGATTTGACAAACTGATTTAGCTTATAACTGGTTAATTCCACAAGACATATTTGCATTTTATGTCTTCTTTTCAATTGCTGAGTAAAAGTCACAATTTTTTGGGATGCCTACTTGGAGAGATTCTTTAGGTCATTCATTCTCAAAATAATCTTGGGACATAAGAATTATAAAGCTTACCCAGAGGAGGAGAGTGAAATTTATGGAAGTATGCAGCTGCTAGCAAACCCAGTAAGTGATGGAACTACACTGCCAACCCGAGTCTACCTGAGCCCACAGACTTATACCCTGCCACTAAAAGGAGAGTATCATGTGCAGTATCAAAAATCTGGGATTTAAAACAAGCCAACCTTGGTCACAATCCTGGCCCCAGAAGATCAATTAAGCTCTCTGACAATCTCCTCACCTGCAATTCTTTCCTGCCTATGCAACAGAGACATTTTAGGAAATGTTAAGTGAAGACTCTGACACAGTACATGGGATTGTGCATCACCATAACAACATGTGTTCTACCAAAAGAGAAACAGTTGAGGGCAGAGTCAAAGTAAAAGGTTATTTACAAATCTGAATTTCAACTTTTTGAGTTGCCTTTAACTAAGGCTGACCCTGAAAGCTTTGAAAATTTTACATTAGAGGAAATGGCAGATCATTAGGAACGGCTAACTCAAGTTTATCTCTGCAGCTCCCCAAACTGGGAAAGAGCTTCAGTCAGAAGAGTCAGAAGCCAATATCCTAAAAGCTGTCAACAGAGAACTCCATGCAGTTCTAAAATTGTACTGTATATAAAAATCTCAAGAGCTTACTAAAAAGCAGATTCATAATCAGATTCTCCCAAATATTCTGCTACAGAAATAAAATGGAAGACTTTTCAAACCTTCAAAGAATATATATACCAACTAAACCACTTTCTATTCTTCAACCACATAACTGTTAAATAATTTATTAATGGAGCTGGTATTGTGGCACAGTGGATTAGGCAGGATGCCACCTCTAACTCTGGCATCCCATACTGAAGCGCTAGATCAAGTCCTAAGTGGCTCTGCTCCCTGATAAGATACTTGAGAAATCCAGTGGAAGATGGCCGATATACAAGGGTCCCTGCCACCCATGAGGGAGTCCTAGAAGGAGTTCCTGGCCCCTGGCTTCAGCCTGGACCAGCCCTGGCCATGTGGTCATCTGGGGAGTGAACCAGTGGATAGAAGCACTCACTCTCTCTTGCTCTAACTCCACCTTTCAAATAAATGATCTTCAGATTATTTATTGGACATATACAGAAGAGGCTGCCAATGAGTTCATGGAGAAGCAGTTAGTCTAGCAGTTAAGAGTCCCCGATTTTATCAGGATGCCTGCTGCAGCTCCTGACTCCAGCTTCTTGCCAAAGCATGCCACTGGAAGCAGAGGTGATGGCTCAAGCAACTGCGTTCTTGCCACCTACGGGAGAGACTGGCGTAGTCCCAGCTCCCACCTTCAATCTGGGCTTCTGGCTTCAGCCTCAAGTATCATGAGCATCTGGGGCATGAATCAGTAGATGGGAGCTTGCGCACTCTGTCTCTGTCTCTCTGCCTCTCAATAAACAAATTAAAAGTTCATGGAAGGGCCAGCACTGTGGCGTAGCAGGTAAAGCTGCTGCCTACAATGCCAGTATCTCATATGGGTGCGAGTTTGAATCTCGGCTAATCCATTTCCGATCAAGTTCTCTGCTACAGCCAGGGAAAGCAATGGAACATGGCCCAAATCCTTGGGCCCCTGCATCCACGTGGGAGACCTGGAAGAAACCACTGGCTCCTGGCTTCGGCTTGGCCCAGCCCAGATCTTTGTGGCCATTTGGGGAATGAACAAGCAGATGGAAGACCACTCCCTTTCTTTCTCTCTCTCTCTCTGAATTATAAATAAATTAAATATAATTAAATATAATTAAATATTTATTATAAATAAATATTAAAAAAAAAAGAAAACGAACAAAAAACATAGCTTCACTTCCAAATGTCCCTTCATTTTATGTTAGTATACAAAGTACTTAAGCTCCTGGAAGACAGAATTAAAATATAATTCTTGGCCGGCGCCGTGGCTTAACAGGCTAATCCTCCGCCTTGCGGCACTGGCACACAGGATTCTAGTCCCGGTTGAGGCGCCGGATTCTATCCTGGTTGCCCCTCTTCCAGGCCAGCTCTCTGCTATGGCCCGGGAAGGCAGTGGAGGATGGCCCAAGTGCTTGGGCCCTGCACCCGCATGGGAGACCAGGAGAAGCACCTGGTTCCTGGCTTCGGATCAGCGCGATGCGCTGGCCGCAGCAGCCATTGGAGGGTGAACCAGCGGCAAAAAGGAAGACCTTTCTCTCTGTCTCTCTCTCTCTCACTATCCACTCTGCCTGTCAAAAAAAAAAAAATATATATATATAATTCTTCATGCAAGAATTTTTTTAAATCCATTGTTTCTTTTTCACAATACATATTTTCCATGAGCATTATGAAGATCTCTTTTATACACAGATTTCTAACATGTTTTGCAACACATAAACTTGCCTTTGAATTCTATTTTCCACAAACTTTTTAAATTACCCCCATAGAAGACATTATTCTCCTTAATATTCATGTCAGTTATTCACTTATCATATTTGGTAATAAGTTTGATTTCCTTTCTACCCATAGCTCTAGGCAGTAAAAAACCAATGCACATACAATACAAAAGGAGGGTTTTTTTGAAATTAAAGATTATATCTCAAAATTACTCTTGATGACAACAAGATAATCTCTCTTCTATATAATCTAGTGCCACATAGGAGCAAACTCTTGATATCAAGAATAAGAAATAGAATACTTTCTTAATGGACCAAAAGAAGCTGAGCCAATTCTGACAGTTACCTTAGGGACTTGGGGTTCATTCCAATCTTAAAGAAATCAAAATGCCACATGAGAAATCAGGGAATTCCAGAACTATGGTTTCCCTAAGAAAGCTGCAGATTCAATCTGACTCAAAGAGATAAAATTCCCTTAAGCTTATGCTAGTCTTTGTTCATTTCTTGTGGCAGACATAAGGCATGGGACTTTTAAACACGGATACCCTTCACAGTACAATATGTGTACAAGCCAATTTTTAATTAAAGGGTTCTCTTCTTTTAAATATGTCCCTGTAACTAAGATAAAAAGTTTTTTTTTTTTTTTTTAAGAAACTACTTTGGATTAAATGAGCTGGAAACTTAAGCACTGTCCACAATTTTGCTTTGTATTCTAAATTTTCACTTCCAGACTTATTAAATTATTCTGCATCTCATTAACTACTCCTTATGTTATTCCATTTGTCATAGAGTTCCTTTTTTAATCTATTGCCTTTCTGTAATATCACCTGCCTATCACCTTTTATCCAATAAATAACATAATATATCTTACTCATACTGTGCATGAAAAAAAAAAAAAACCCTCAAATCTTACTTGGTTGCACTGGAGGAAATCTATGAAAAGTAGTTATTGTGCCCAGTCACCTTGTAGTTCTGAGAAAGCTTTAGTTCTCAAAACAAAAGAAGGCAGCACTAATTAAAATCAATGAGAGATTAGGTAAGTGAACTTTAACTTTACAAAGGACTCCATTATTTAAGTTTTTTCTGTTTCTGGCCCATGACTGTCCACCACTTACTTTACTACCAAACTAATGTCCCTTTATTAATCTCACTGCCTCTTAGCTCCTTCCTACAAAGAAATAAAGGAAGGGGCCAGCACTGTGGCAGAGCAAGTAAAGCAGCCACCTGCGGTGCCAGCATCTCATATAGGCGCTGGTTCAATTCCTGGCTGTTTCACTTCTGATCCAGCTCTTGGCTATTGCCTGAAAAAGCAGTAGATGACAGCCCAAGTCCTTGGGTCACTGCATCTGTGTGGGAGACCCAGAAGAAGCTCTTGGCTCCTGGCTTCAGATCGGCTCAGCTCTAGCCGTTACGGCCATTTGGGAAGTGAACCAGCAGATGGAAGACCTCTCTTGCTCTCTGCTCTGCCTCTCCGGAACTCTGCCTTTCGAATAAATAAATAAATTTTTAGAAAAAATAACAAAGGAATCCCTGACAACACAGAAAAATGATTGACTACATTATCAGGTACTTAAGTGAGAAAGACAGCATAAATATTTAAAAACAACTAGCCATTGGGGTCACAGAAATGCATGACTGAGAGACAAAAAAATGAGAAAATCAGGAGTATCTAGAAAGAAAAATGAAAGAAGAGAAATAAGTTTAGTAAATTTCCAAGCTCTCTGTGTTAGGAAGATTATTTGTACAATGAAAGGTATAAAGAGAGAGAGAGAGAGAGAGAGAGAGAGCGTGAGCATGGGATGAAAAGGATGATTGGGAGAAAGTACCATACTCTATTGATATGAGTAAGTCAGGGAGAGGGATTAAGTACAGGAGCTGGAAGCCACACCTCCCCTACTCTGTGCAATTATATCCACCCACCTGTCAATCAGATGATCCCTTCCCCAGGAAGTATTTTCTCATACCTGGGATTTGGGGGCAGTGCCATGTAAAGGCTTCCATTTCTAAGCTCTTAAGAAGCCAGGTAAGGCAAGAGCACTCTCTCCTAGTGGATGAAGATGGAGCAGGGTACGGAAAGTCTCTCTCTACCTTTCCTGGCCCACTCTCCCTAAATAAAGCCCACATGTGCATGTGTATTTTCCTCACTTTGCAAATAAATCTGGTCACACTGTACGTCGGTTGTTTGTGCCTGTACTTACAATGCTTCTCGAAGTAAAACGCAAGGGTTTGGAATAGAAATTTAGACTCAGCCCAGCCCACAACACTACAGCCAATACTTTCCTCATTATCTTTTATCCTTTAAAAGAGAATTCTGGGGAGAAAGGAATGAGGAAATCATCTCAATTTTAATTTTGCTATATTTTTTTAACATTAAATAATTTGAACTAACTAAAGTGAAGATAACAGATCTTGCCACTAATTCCACAGATATTTATGACTTTATTTTAGAAAATCTCCTTAACTCTAAACAACAGTATTTCAAATGAATACCTTAAAAAAAAAAAAAAAGAAAAAAACAGGGCCGGCGCAATGGCACAGTAGGTTAATCCTCCGCCTGTGGCTGAACCTCTTCCGATCCAGCTCTCTGCTATGGCCCGGGAAAGCAATAGAAGATGGCCCAAGTGCTAGGGCCTCTGCACCCACGTGGGAGACCCAGAAGGAGCACTTGGCTCCTGGCTTCAGATTGGCTCAGCTCGGGCCATTGCGGCCATTTGGGGAGTAAACCAACAGAAGGAAGACCTTTCTCTCTGTCTCTCCCTCTCACTGTCTGTAACTCTACCTCTTAAATAAATAAAACCTTAAAAAAAAATTCATAAGTTTCTCACAATCAGCAAATCTTAATACAGCTAACACAGTATGCACAGTATGCCAAGGCTTTTGCTTTTATAACCGAAAGGGGTCATAAAGTTGTGGTTTTTTAATGATTATTTATTTATTTATTTGAGAGGTAGAGTTACAGAGAGGAAGAGACAAAGAGAAAGGTTTTCCATCTGTTGGTTCACTCCCCAAATGGCCTCAATGGCCAGAGCTGGGCCCATCTGAAGCCAGGAGCCAAGAGCTTCTTCCAGGTCTCCCAGCTGGGTGCAGAGCCCAACGACTTGGGCCATCTACTGCTTTTCCAGGCCATAGCAGAGTTGGATCAGAAGTGGAGCCCATCATGAGATGGTGGTGCCACAGGCAGAGGCTTAGCCTGCTATGCCACAGCACCGGTCTCATAAAGTTGTTTTAAAATGTAATATTTTCTATTTTGGATACAGGAAATTCACCAAGAGCGCTGAGAAAACTGCTAAGTACTCTCCATGGGCAAAAGCCCAAACAAAGCACCTCGCTCTTGGGACATTTGGGGTAAAAATACTGCCCAAAGTCAATCCTTTAAGAAATTGTCTTCCAAGTCTTTTCTTCCTGTCTTCAGTTAATATTCGTATCCAAGTTAATAGAGGAAAGGGGTGATAGTACACTGATATTTAACTACCATGCTCCTGCAATAATGAATTTCAACAGGGCTCACTGAAATCTTCAAATAGGCAATCCTACTTAGCAGGATCACTTGGCAACCATCCCCACTGACACTCATCGCATGAGTGAGATCTGAGCCATCTTCTAGAGCACTTCTTGGAAGAACAAAAATCATGAAGATTAGTGTTCTAATCTAAAACTTTAGCTGCTTTTAAACATGGTGGCCTAAATATGCATGAAATACTACCACCTTTCATTAAGACATTCAGGAACACTATCATCTGAAGACCACCAACATGTAAAGCAGACTTTTAAACTTATCACTGCCCTTATGAGCAATGCCTATTAAGATTATTTTCTCAGCCCAAGATACTTGTTATTGAACACTGGGGTGGGGGAAGGATTTTCTAAAAGGAAGACTCTACTTTATGTTTGTTTTGGAAACATGCTATTTCTTTTAATTCCCACACACAAAAATCATATTACCATTACTCCCACTTACACAGATGAAGAAATATAGGTACTGTTAAGTAAGCTAACTTACTTAATATCACACAATTAATTACTGGTATTTAAACGCAGGTCTATGACATTCAACAGTCCATAAGTTTAAAGCGGGGTGAGGAGTGTCCACCCTGTAGGGCCATAAAAGACCAGCAGAATCTTTTGGTCTGTCTCTGCATCAAAATTCAATAAATCTGCAGGTGAGACTTGAGATTCAATAAATCTATAGCAGGCTGATTTTTAAGCTGGTAATTTTTATGGCCAGCTCATGAAGTTATAGATATCCAAATAGCCCCTGGCAGAAAAAAAGTTTCCTCTGGGGCCAGTGCTGTGGAGCAGCAGGTTAACGCCCCGGCCTGAAGTGCCAGCATCCCATATGAGGAGTGAACCAGCAGATGGAAGACCTCTCTCTCTCTCTCTGCCTCCCCTGTCTCTGTAACTCCTTCAAATAAATAAATATATCTTTTTTAAAAAGTTTCCTCATCATTAAAGCTTAAAGCAACATCTTCAAGTATATCTATAATTTATGTAAATCAAAAACTAAGTGGTGAGTTACTCTTTATCTCAGTGGAGTATCTTAAACTGTCCATGTTCCACGCTCTACACTTCCATCAATGTGATAGGCATTAATTTAAGATTAAAGTTTCTAAATGACAAACTCCTAGATTATTGCCAATATGCTGAGTAGGCTATATATAAAAATGCAGCTAAGAAATAGATTTTTGTTTGTTTAATGGCATTCCTTCTGGAATATCCCTAAAGCCAATGTGTACGTTGGTCAGAAGGAGTCAAAATATACCATAAGCCTCATTAGCATAAATATCTAATTGTTAGGTAGGGATGTAGACATCAGTCTATGTCTGCAATTGGGGCCGAAGGCAGGGGAAAAACGGGAAGTGTAGTTAGATGAGCAAAGGAATGTAGAAGCTTTAGAAGCATGTCTTGGGAGCAGCCCAGCATTTATACATCAGAAGTCGGGTCTCTGTCCAGTAATCTTGTGGGGGTATGGGGGGGGCGCCCCAGGGCAATATTCCTGGTCCAGAGCCAAGAAAAATATATGGTCCATTAACATAATCTTCAGGCCCAGAAAGCCCTCGATCCAGTAATATCCCAGAAGCGGACAGGGGGGTATGGGGAAATAGCAGAAAAAGGTGTGCCCATGCTGATTAAAAATTCCAGTATGAAATCAGACTGGGCACTGGGTTCTTAGATGAGTTGCCCACCTGGCCTATCAAGTGTATTCTCTTCATTAAACACCACCAACTTGCTTGTGCCTATCTTGGTCTCACATATGAAATCCTTAGGAGGAGACAAGGACCTCTCTTCCAGTTGTCTTGGGTAACACAATGTATACAATATATATGCCTGAATAAGCCTTGAAATACAAAATTACCAATACTGCAAAATTCAGACCTGTGGACTATCTCCATCCTTTCCCCAAAGTAGACATAAGCAAATGACACTTGCTCCAAGGAGGTTACAAAGTACTTCCTAAAAGCAACTCCAGAATTCCCTTATGAACTCATCACTGTCACCAGAGAGCTAGGCATCTTTGGACACCTAGCAGAGCTGATCAGAACACGCAGAAAATAGGGCGGTAAATTTCAGATTAAGTCACTCCTTTTAGCTCTCATAACAAAGGAATAATGCTGACCACAAAACCAAGTTCACAAGATAATATGACTCTCTGTTATGCTACCTATAAATTTAAGTAGATTGATAAATCATTTTAATTCTCAAAATGAAAAATTAAATTCAAAAAGTATTAAGCATATATGACTTTTAATCTTCAGTAGCTTAGTTTGTTTTCTGCTGAATATAATCAAGAATTTTTTAAAGATTTATTATTATTTGAGAAGGAGAGTTACAGATAGGGAAAGGGGGAGGCAGGAAGGGAGGGAGGGAGAGAAAAAGGGAGGGAGACAGAGAGAGAGAGAGAGAGATCTTCCATCTGCTGGTCATTCCCAAATAGCTACAACAGCCAGAGCTGGACAGATCTGAAGCCAGGAGCCAGGTGCTTCTTCCAGATCTCCCACATGAGTGCACAGGCCCAAGCACTTGGCCCATTTTCCACTGCTTTCTCAGGCCATTAGAGGGGAGCTGGATTGGAAATGTAGCACCTGGGTCTCGAACCTACACCCATATGGGATACCGGTGTCACAGGCGGAGGCTTAGCCTACTTTACCACAGTGCTGGCCCCTATAATCAAGATTCTGGGCCTAGAAATCACTTTACAAAACTTGACTGACCATTAATTTGCTAACAGTCATGATATTTTGAATTCAATTTAGTCTCAGGCTTTTATATATCCTAAATATCCACCTGTAGATTGGTCCAATTATTTTCTAAGCTAATCTTAAAGACAAATCTCTCATTAGAACAAAGCCTCTTCACAAAGCAGCAGAGCTGTGTGTCCTACACAACCAGCTTCATACAATCTGAGATAGTCTTTGAAGAAATGAGTGACTTACCAACATGATTATTTAAAAGGAGTCAGGTTCTTAAGCCACAGCAAATATCAGTCACATAGTAATAAATACTTTCACACTTGATCTTAGCCAAAAGGCTGAGAAGTGATAGTAATAAATACTTTCACAAAACCACACAATTTAAATACATACAAGCCAATTATATAACACCCTAAAAGTCATTATACATCAGAAAACCCTAGATGTTTTTAAGACCTCATTTTAGCATAACTCAGTTATAAGTAATGTGTTGAATTATATGTACTAAAAATGTCTAGTTTACCTGGCATTTTTAGCACCCATAATTCTCAGCAGCACTTCAGATTTCTAGAACTTAAAAAAGTTCTAAAACTGGGGCCGGCACTGTGGCGCAGTGGGTTAACGCCCTGGCCTGAAGCGCCGGCATCCCATATGGGTGCAGGTTCGAGACCCAGCTGCTCTGCTTCCTGTCCAGCTCTCTGCTGTGGCCTGAGAAAGCAGTAGAAGAAGGCCCGAGTCTTTGGGCCCCTGCACCCATGTGGGAGACCTTGCTTTGGATCGGCACAGCTCCGGCCTTTGCGGCCATCTGGGGAATGAACCAGCGGATGGAAGACCTCTCTCTCTCTCTCTGCCTCTTCTCTGTGTAACTCTTTCAAATAAATAAATTTTATTAAAAAATGTTTAAAATGTTCTAACACTTAAGTTTAGAACTAAGTTTATTACACAAAGGTTAAATTATGTTGGTAAGAGTTTAGGCACATAATGTTTAAAAATAGAAAACAGTATTTTAGTAACCAGAAAGTTTGATAATATAGGAAAACAAAGTCCACCATAGGTGCAGTTTGTTTTATCGATCTCTGTGATTACAGATGAGGATAGAGTGCTACATTTTGGGGAAGCATACCAGTTAACAGGTATATCAAATATACACGTAAACACCATGACCAACAATCTCATCAGGCCTCCAGGGTAAGCAAACTATAAATAAATAAAATAAAAGCCCACAAAAATATTTTTAAAAAGTCTTTGTTAACATCTAATAATGCAATACAAAAATTGCATTTATACTATGTGTAATAACAGATGTTTTCATAATACTGAATAGAAAGATAAAGAACATTCACCAAATTGTTGTGACTTCTGTTATTATAGTCTGAAAAACAACAACAACAACAACAAAAGATAAATCATCTGAGCCTGCTGTGTAATTCAAGGAACATTTATCTTGCATGCCTCCTTCATCTCAACCGTGAGAGACTAGAACACAAGTGGCAGAGGTCTCTCCATTACTACCTTACTGCCCCCCTCCTCTTCCAATAAAGTCCAATCAGAAGCTCCCAAGGAAGGTCTAGTTTTTACCAAAAATTTTAACTTGCAGTATTTTTACTTTATTCTTTCATTCAAACTAAGTTATATCAACATATGAAACATGAGACTGTTATAACTAATTATAATATAGATTACTGATATAATATGTTGATAAGGAAAATTATTAGTAGTAATGATTAATTTGCATGAAAATTTATCATGTAATAATTTTGGAATCTACAAATGAAATTAAATCATGAAACAATTAATTTAATATAATTAAATAAGAATTCCTTCATGGTTGAAAAGTTAAATACAGGGTCTTATAATAAACATTATAAGGTTCAGTTCACAAGTTTTTAAAATATTTTTAAAGATTAAAATATACAATAGATAAACAGGTCATTTCTGTTCGGGAACAAAACAATAACAAAATAACCAAAAACTAGTACACCAAATCACAGTTCCCAAGGCAGGATCTTGGTGCATATCACCAGCTTCAGACAAAACAGAAAACCTCAGCTCTGCGCACAGGATGTAACATAATAAGAAACGGGCAGAAATCAAGAAGAAATGGTTTAATCAATTCCCCCTGAAGAGCTAATCCAATTTTTCTGAAGATAGTGATTAACTACGCCAAAGCTGCCATTAGTATTAGACTAAAATGAGTTACTAGGGACAAGTGTTGTATGGCACAGTGTGTTAACCCTCCACCTACGGCACTGGCATCTCATAAGCGCACAGGTTGGGATCCTGGCTGCTACACTTCTGATCCAGTTCCTTGCGAATGCTCCTGGAAATCAGCAGAAGATGGCCCAAGTACTGGGGGCCCTGGTACTCATGTGGAAGACCCAGATGGAGTTCCTGGCGCCTGGCTTTGATTTGTCCTGGCCTGGCCATTTGGAAAGTGAACCAGCAGACAGAAGATCCATCTCTCCCTCTCTCTATCTCTCTCCCTTTCTAATTATATATATATATATATATATATATATATATATATATAAAATAAATCTCTCTCCCTTTCAAATTAATAAAATAAATCTTTAAGAAAATAAAAATTACTTTAGTATACATTTATATTCCACAGAAGACAAATTGTCTAAAAAAACAGGTAACTACTTATAAAGTAATAATTTACTTTAGTCTTCATTATTACAGAAATTTTTTTAAACAGGTCTTTTTTTTTTACGATTTTTTATTTATTTCTTTTAGAGGCAGAGTTATAGAGAGAAGGAGGAACAGGGAGAAAGGTCTTCCATCTGCTGGTTCACTCCCCAAATGTCCGCAACATCCGGAGTTGGGCCAATCCAGAGCCAGGAGCCAGGAGCTTCCTCCAGGTCTCCCATGCAGGTGCAGGGGCCCAAAGACTTGGGCCATCTTCCACTGCTTTCCCAGGCCATAGCAGAGAGCTGGATTGGAAGAGGAGCAGCCAGGACTAGAACCCACACCCATATGGGATGCCTGCACTGCAGGCAGAGGCCTAGCCCACTTTGCCACAGCATTGGCCCCTCATTATTAAAGAAATCGCATTAGATAAATGTAAATTTCCACTCATCAATATAAATTGCAATTTATTTTCTCAGTTACAACTAGTTCGCAAATTTTTATATATGATAGTGAGTAAAAGAATATAATTTAAACAGATTTTCAAGCATTACCTAATGATCTGTGGTAGCTTGTATTCTCCCTCCAACTTTTACTTCCAGCTTTATATAAATTTGAATCCACTTTAGCAACCTTTTTGTATTCATTCTAATAACTTACTACACTTGAAACTAACTAAAAATGTTTTCTTTTTGGATTTGACACCTGCAGTTACCACAGATATGAAAGAAGAAAACAGATCAAAATTGATCTCAGTTGGCATAGAGATTCAGGACTCCCTCATCCTGTGTCAGAGTGCCTGGTTCAAGTCCAGGCTACTCCGCTTCAAATCTGGCTTTCTGAATATGCACACCCGAGAAGGAAGCAAGTGATGGCTCATGTACTTGGGTCCCTGCCACACATCTGGGAGACCAGACTGAGTTTCTGGCTCCTGGCTTCAGCCTGGCCACAGTCCCGGCTATTGTAGGCATCTGGGAAGTGAACTAGTGGATGAAAGATATCTATCTATCTGTCTGTGAAGGTCTGCTTTTCAAAAAAAAAAGAAAGTAAATTTACAGAAGAAGAAACAAAAAATACTACCGGATATCTGCAAACCCATAAGAGACTCTCCAGTTCACTATTCAGCTTCACTCCTAGTGATTTTAGAGCCGCAATTCCTCCAACAGCCAATAGGATCCATATCAGGACCCACATAACCAAAGGGAAAAATGACTGCTAACTATTGGAGAATAGGCTACAATCTCCTTTGTTTATGAAGTTTATCAAAAGTTTCCTGTTAATAAAATATTGCACATTAGGCTCCTATATGTTAGGAGCAAAAGTAAACATTGACCTCAATAGATTCAGAAAAACTACCTTGATAAAATTAAACACCACTGATGATTTTTAAAATTAGAATAAGTTTTAAGTGGAAATAAAAGAGGGCTGTTGTTGTGGCACAGCCGGTGAAGCCACCTACTGGGATGCCTGCATCCCATATCAGAGTGGAGGTTCAAGGAGTGCTGGTGCCAGTTCCAACCACTGAGCTTCTGACCCAGGTCCCTGCTAATGCATCTGGGAAAACAGCTGATGACAACTTGCATTCCTGTCTCCCACAGTGAGACCTGTATTCTCTTGCTCTCTCTTCTCTCCCGGGCACTCTCATTCACTCTCACTCTGCAAGTGAAATGCATCCTTCTAAAAATCACAGGGGCTGGCACTGTGGCTCAATGAGTGGGTAAAGTCGCTGCCTGCAGTGCTGGTATCCCATATGGGCACCAGTTCAAGTCCAGGCTGCTCCACTTCCTATCCAGCTCTCTGCTATGGCCTGGGAAAGCAGTAGAAAATGGACCAAGTCCTTGGGCCTCTGCACCCGCATGGGAGACCCAGAGGAAGCTCCTGGCTCCTGGCTTCGAATTGGCCCAACTCCAGTTGTTGGGGAGTGAACCAGCAGATGGAAGACCTCTCTCTCTCTGTCTCTCTGTCTCTCTCTGAGAGTTTCTCCCTTTCTCTCTGTAACTCTGCCTTTCAAATAAATAAATCTTTTTAAACAAAAATATGGAAAGGAACTGGAGTTGAAAATAAACAGTTTACTACCATTAAAAAGAAGAAAAAAAAAAAAGATGGGTCAAGAATCATCACTGCTCAGTCTTGGTGAAAATTTTTAGAAGCATGATATTTGCATGGTCTTGCAGTGTTTCGCCAAAGACCATTTCTTAGTTGCATGGAAAATAAACAAAAAAGTAACTCTACAGTGGAGAAATATGATAATGCCTTGACCAAGTGATCAAAATTACCATCTCCAAAGTGCCTCCAGGTGTGACGCCCTGTGAAGGGCACATCACTTCTTTAGTGTTCTAGTCAGAGTATATAACTTGAATCCAACTGTGAGGAAATAGTAGACAATCCCAAGTGAGACATGGTAGCTAGCTAGTAAGCTGGATGGGCAAGCAAATGGAGGGTACATTACTAAAAATATTAATGTCATAAAAGACAAAGAAAAGCTATGACATTAAAGAAGGCTAAAGTACTATGACAATTAAATGCACTATGTGAGCCTGAACAATGTATAAAGAATACTATTGTGTCATTTGACAAAATTAGAATATGAATGACAGATTAGACATATTTATAGTAATGTTAAATTTACTGATGCTGATCAGTGTACTATAGTTATGAAGGAGAAGATTCCTATTTTGGGGAAATATACACAAAATTATTTTTAGGGATATAAATGGCCATGATGTGGCAATCTACATTTCAGTGGTTCCAGAAAAAAACGGTGTGAGTGAATATGTGTGTTTAGGGAGTGAGGATAGGAGGGCAAGTGCCTAAACAATAAAGGAAATGGAATAAAATGTTAATAGGAGGTAAACCTGGGTAAAGACTGTACTATTCTTACTATTACAACTCGTCCATAAGTTTGAAATAATTTCCAATTAATACTATTTTGAAAAGGCAGTCATTGACTATTTTTCCTATCCTATTATTCCCATGTCACCACTGAAGAAAGTGTGAGGCCTGCCAATGTGAAGTAAGCAGGTGGTGAATACAGCCTGTCTTACCCAGCCTAGCACTGGTTTTAACTATCACAATACACCCACTTTTGGACTGACACTTGGCATTTTAGATGGAACCTCTTTATAGCTCTAAGGTTTCCAAGGCTATTTATGGTTTCCAGTATCACCTTCAGCAACTCTCTCTCATAACTGTCTGTCCCTCTGTTTCCCTAACCTGAACCCATACCTCTACGTGATCTATCTGGCCAACTTTATTTTTTTACAAAATCTCCAAGGAAAACCCTAAGTTTTGTACTCTGAATCTCATATATTTACCACAATATACTATACTCACTCTAATAGGCAACTCGAGGGCAGAATTCTATACTTTTCACTACTGTTTCCTCAAAGCCTAATACATAGTCTATTGTATATTTGGAACTCACTAAACATTTATTCTCTTAAATGTCTAACTTGCTTCACATTTCTTGTCATCTTCTTCTTTGCAGCAAACATTAGAATACTTAATCTCCTTTCATTTATCCATCAAATGTCACTGAGATCACTTCAAATTTTACTTTCTAAAGGATGCTTCCTTAGTAACATCAGGCCTCAACAATGTCTGTATGTTTGACCTCTCCAGTACACAAAGTCTATACTATTACATTTTGCATATAAATACCAATATTAGCATGTTTTAAGTGGCATGATTTCATGTCAATTTCAAAAGGTGTCCCTTCCTCTTTCTTTGATTAAGATAAATTCAGAAAGAACTCATTTTGTACCCATGCAAAAGGTGAAGTTAACAAAAGTTAGGTTTTTAAAGAAAAGAATGCTCTGGCCAAGTAATTTTGGAAAATGTTGAGTTGAACTAAGCTGCACCAGACTTGCTTGTCTTTTTATTTATCTGTGTATATTGTGCTTCTCCTACAGGCAAAGAAGGATCTTTTTACTCAGAGAATCTCCTGGGGAAAATCCAGAATATCCTCTAGGAATTGCTCACCACACCATTAATGAGGAAGAAGACATCATGAGGTATTTAGAAACTTAACACACTGACATGGCCAAGAGAAAATACCTGTTTAACACTAACAGAGTGACATGAAGCTTACCACAGAATACAAAGCAGCTACCTATTCTAGTAGCAATCGTTCACAGAGGAAACACCTCTCAGCTCCAGATTAAATGTCTAGTTACTCCTAGGCCACACTATAATTCTGATAAAAGTTTCGACTGCCTCCTTCAATTCATAAACTGCCGATAGCGGACTCCAATATAAGAAGCCCACAATTAAAGCAAACATACAGGGGTGGGCATTTGGTATAACAGTGAAGACACCACTTGGGATTCCCACGTTCTAGATCAAAGTACCTGTTTTCAAGTCCTAACTCCACTTTTATTTCCAGCTTGCTGCTAAATGTGCATCTTGGGAGGCAGCACCTGTTGGCTCAAATAGTCGGGTCCTTGACATCCACATGAGAAATCAAGGTGGAGTTTCTGGCTTCCAGCTCCAGATGAGATCGGGCACGTTCAGGGTGGTATTGCCGTAGATTGGCTCCCAGCTTCAGCCTGGCCCAGAGCCATTTGAGGAGTAATCACTGAGTGGAAGGTATTTCTTTTTCTCTTTCTCCCTCTATTCCACCAGTACCACCACCACCCCCAGTTTCAAATACATAATTTTTTAAATATTTTAAAAATACAAACAGAACAAATGAAAAGTCTGAATGAGAAGCATTATAACATCTCTTCCCAAATTTTCAATATTCACGTGAATTACCTGGGAATTTTGAGAAAATGCAGTTTATTGTTTTTGAGCTAACACTACATTTACTGAGCCTTTACTAAGTATCTGGCAATATTTAAAGCAAAGTACAGGGGCTGGCACTGTGACGTAGCAGGTAAAGCCATTGCCTGCCGCATGGCATCTCAGATGGGCGCCAGCTTAAAACCTGGCTGCTCCACTTCCGATCTAGCTCTCTGCTAATGCACCTGGGAAAGCAGCAGCAGATGGCTCAAGTTCATGGGCCCCTGTACCTATGTGGTATACCCAGAAGAAGCTCCTGGCTCCTGGCTTCGGTCTGGTCCAGCCCTAGCCTTTGGAAAGTGAACCAGCAGGTGAGAGATTGATCTCTCTCTGAAATTCTGCCTTTCAAATAAATAAATAAATTTTTTAAAAAAAGCAAAACATTTAAACTATATAATCCTCTTAACAACCTAAGAAGGAGGAACTATTTTATCTTTTTATTTTAAAATATTTCAAACAATACATAAAAGTATAAAGAGTGCAATGAACACACATATTTAACAATTTAACATTTTGTCATATTCACTTCATATGTATACATTTTATATATTTATATACCTGTGTATATATGTATACCACACATTTATAAAGTAGGGATGGACATATTAATATCATATAATGTGGGAATCACGACAAGATCATAAAATAAAAAAAGAAGAGTACATTATTATATAAGGGGTATAATTCAATGAAGACAACGTTTATAAATATCTTTATACCAAATAACATAACATCCACACATTTTAAGCTACATATATATATATACATGTATAAATTACATGTGTGTGTGTGTATATATATATATATAAACTGCCACATAAGAGATAACATGGACTTTGTCTTTCCCTATCTATCTATTTCACTTAGTATGTTTCCATTTGTATTCATTTTATTGCAAATGCCAGGATTTCATTCTTTTTAATGGAAGAGTAATATCCCACTGTGTACATATGCCACATTTTCTTTATTTACTATTCAATTGATGAATATCTAGATTTGATTCCGTATCTTTGCTGCAGTAAACA
The DNA here is from genome assembly GCF_033115175.1 of Lepus europaeus. Taxonomy (NCBI): domain Eukaryota; kingdom Metazoa; phylum Chordata; class Mammalia; order Lagomorpha; family Leporidae; genus Lepus; species Lepus europaeus. Next base: position 153,152,151 of record NC_084828.1, read on the forward strand.
TAGTACAGGTATTTGTTTCATATGCTGACTTAATTTCCTTTGGATATATTCCCAGAAGTGGGATACCTGAGTCATATGATACACCTATTTTTATTTCCTGAGGAACTTTCATACTGTTCTCCATACTGGCTGTACTAATCTGCACTCCCTTCAACAGTGGATTAGAGGTTCTTTTCTTCTACATCCTCACCAGCATTTTGTTGTTTATTGACTTTTTTTATAGTAGCAAATTGTAACTGGAATGAAATGACACCTCATTGTAGTTATTTGCATTTCCCTGATTACTAGTGATACTGAGCATTTTTTAACGTATTTATTTGCCATTGGTATTTTGTCTTTTGAAAAATGACTAGTCAAATCCTTTGCCCATTTCTTAACTGGATTGTCTGGTTTGTTACTGAATTTCTTGAGCTGCCTATATGTTCTGGGCATTAATCCTTTATTGGATATATAGTTTACAAATGTTTCTTCCCTGTCTGATTCTGATTTAGTACCTAGGGGTAGTGTCAGAGGTTTGGTATTTCTAACAAACTCTCAACACCAATATTGTTGATCACTGAGCATACTTCAGGTAGTTAGGGTGGAAAACACACTGGGACCAAAAGGTGAGGTCTCTAATTCATATTCAATGGCTTTTATCTTTCAAACTGCTTTCCAAAGACCTAATTCCTCCACTGAAAAACAATTGACTTTTATTCATTACAAAAAAAAAAAAAAAAACAGACACTGTGCAGGACGCTATAGATACTTACATCACTATTACCTGCAAATGATTATTTTTATTAGAAGTGGCAGTTTCCTATAGATAGCCATTTATACATTTGCATTTATATAAAATCTTTTTTTAGTCTAAATCCTCATTCTGCCTCTGTTTCCAAATGTCTACAGTGACAACAGGGAAAGGATCTGACTTTCATAGCAGTCAGGATTGTCTCCAATTTCACTGACTTACAAGGATACACTCTTAAGCCCTGCCCCCACCCAAAAAAGACATGTATAAAGCCAGCATATTTCTCAGTGATTTACTGAAAGCAGCAGCTCATTTTAATAAAACCATCCCAAAACATAAAATTGATTGAACCAACTGCTGTGTTGGGCATACACAACAGCTGATCAAAATCATTCAAGACTTTTATTCTTACAGATTTCCTTTCATGCTTTGAGAATTTCTCTCCCATTCTATACTTTAATCTTGATTTTGAAACTGAAGTAAAGAAAAACAAAGATATTTATATCTATGAAATAAAATTTTAAGCCACATAGCTCATTTCAAGAAAATATTTTAATAAACTAGATCATGTACAGATTAATACATATCCTAAGACTCAAAATCACATTTCAAATATATTTCTGTAAAACAGAAAAAGAGTTTAAACTGAGTAATCTCTTGTGATGTTAAACACTGTGTGGTTTTTCCTAGGCAGAGCACTCTAATTTAGCAAAAAATAACAATATTAGACATGACCTCCCACTCTCATTCTTTCCAAAGGAAACTTTGCAAAATCATAAATTATTTGCCTTTGTAACTGGTCTCTTGATAGGAAACCCTTTAAAGATTTTATTTCAGTAAAAAATAATTTTTCATGTTGATACCTACATTTGACTTTTATAACAATTTTACAGAATTTTTGTCACAGTGAAGGACAAAGATAAGCCAAGTATTTAGATTCCTCTCCTTTATGTTGTCTTTGATCACTAACAATGCTGTGTGAACAGCCAACAGAAGGCTGACATTTCATAAAATATGCAGTGATAAAAACTAATACTGTAGCATCTGGGAGCGATATATAAAATGCAGAAATACACCTAATAACTGTGATCTTAAATTACAAGTTACTAAAATCTAAATAATAAGCATATCTAAGAATAAAAAAGGCAAGACTACAAGACTTTTTTATATTTCTATTTCTAACAACAAAGTTTTAAAAATAATTTAAGTCTATTATACTTTACCCACTAGTCTCCCCAACATAAACGCCAACTACCTTCTAAGAATGGGCTATCTGTACTATATACATTTCAACAACTAATGACCATGTTACAAAACCACCATTTGAAAGGCAATGTACAAAATACAGAGGAAATGTTCGTTTCTCAGTACTTAAAATTGTTAAATAAAGAACAACATATCACTTTTACAAGATGCCAGAAACTATGACCAAAACACATGTTTTAAAACCTGCAATAATCTAAGCAAATATACTCTGGATGCAATTATTAATACATCTTTTCACAATCTAAGCCTTAAAGTCCCTGGTATACCACAGCAAGTAAAACATGATCCACTATGTTTAAATAATTTTACCTTTAACAACAAACATTTGTTTTTCATTAGAAGGAACCAGATGAGACCTGTAGTAAAGACAATCCAAGATCATGTGAATTATCTTTGCAGCATTTAACTTATTATTCTACCTATATCCATCAAAATAGAAGTTCAGTAAAAGTGTTTTATTGATTATGTTTTTAATGTATATGTTAAGGAGAAGTCAAAAAATAAAAGCCATATTCAGCATTTCAAGAACTCTAAATTACATTTTGACTACAGAAAATACAGAGTAGTTAGGTATGTGGAAGGTAATTGTCCTTGTGCTTATAATTACCATCTGAATTAAGGGATTTCCCTCCTTAATGCACACCCACCCACCTATAGCTATTCCTGCTATAGCTTTCTATGTCACTTAAGGTCAATACTCTTCACCCTTTGCATATTTACATCAGTGTTATTTATTTTTTTTAAAAGGTTAAAATAGGTTAAACAGCAGTCTCAACATCACTCTTCATCTCCCACTGGACAACGAATGGCATTACAGGACTAACAATGGAGAAGGCATATTTATTCATAATGCTCAGAAGTATAATGTTTATGTAAATTATGATTTTACATTTGCAATTACAGTAATTTTGGGTTTCACTTCACACATTGCCATTCTTTTTTTTTTTTAAAGATTTATTTATTTATCTGAAAGAGTTACAAAAAGGCAGAGGCAGAGGCAGAGAGAGAGAGAGAGGTCTCCCTTCTGCTGGTTCACTCCCCAAATGGCCACAAGGCAGGAGCTGGGCCAATCTGAACCCAGGAGCCAGGAGCTTCTTCCAGGTCTCCCATGCAGGGGTAGGGCCCAAGGATTTGGGCCATTTTCTACTGCTTTCCCAGGCCATAGCAGAGAGCTGCTATATATGGGATGCCGGCACTGCAGGCAATCGTTCTACCTGCTATGCTACCTTGTTGCTTCTTTCAACACTAACTTCCTATGGTTATTAAACCTCAAAAACCCATACATATCATATATATTATGTTGTTCAAGCCAATGGAAACAACACTTAAAGTTAAAATAATAACATACCTAATAATTATTTTAATCAAATCTTATTTTCCTATGAAAGAGAAACAGTAATTTGACTTTACAGCATTATCCTTTTAAAAATATTTTCATCTTTAATTATTCCAGATTCTCAAATTGCCTAATATACCTATTTACAACTTACCTGATGTCAAGAATATATTAATCACTCCTTCCAATGTTTTCCCCATTGAATTTACCCAGACACAGCATACTGTATTACATATATTTAGAATTGTTTGACCATTTGAAAAATCCATGATTTCAAAAATAATTTACCTATTAAAATTTTTTCCAAAGAGTGATTATACTTCCTAATGCAACAGAGGAAATAAAAAGAATTTTCTGCATTTTCTTCATTAAAAAGGTAACAAGCTTCATTTCTCAATTGTGACTAAGTAGGTAACTATAAAATTAGCTATAGAACACCTCTCTTTCCCTTCTAAAATATGAAAATCCATAAAAGCAAAGTCCATATCCTTTCTGTTTATTTACAAACAATGTTGAGTATAGGCAACTAATAAATATTTATGAAAAAAGATGACCAGGCCCTGCTCTTTTGACACTTAAAGATGTGCAAATAAGTGCAGGAAAGCTCTCAAGAACCATCAGGACGGAAATTTTGACTTGGGCTTAGATCTTCTAATTTTAAAAATAAATCTAGAATACCACATAGAAAGAAGATTCTGCAAATGGATAGGACATTAGTTGCAACTTGGAAAAAGTGTATGTAAGCGTTAGATGGGCAAAGAGAATGGAGAAAGAACATCAAAGGCGGGCAAGGTTTGGTTCAGGGATTCAGACACCTCTATGGACGCCTGCTTCCATATCTGAGTCCCCGGATTTGAGTTCCAGCTCTGCTCTCTATTCCAGCTTCCTGCTAATGTCACTCTGGGAGGCAGCAGGTGATGAGGGCTCAAGTACTGGATTCCCAGCCACCCACAGAGATTGAATTCTGCCTCCCTGGCTTTGGCCTGGCCCAGTTCTGGCTGTTGTGAGCATTTGGGGAGTGAACCAACAGGATGAAAGGGGTAATGGTGTGTTTGTGTGTTTATGTGTGTTTGTGTGTCTGCCTTTCAAATAAATAAATAAAATTAATACCTAACTTTTTTTTAAAAAAACGACATAGCCAAAAGGAAAAAAAGATATAAAACATTGTGAAATGAGGAAGGATGTGCAAATGTAGGAATGTTCTCAGTATGCTGGGCCCATTTTGACAGAAATATGACAGTTCTCTGTTACTGTCAAAAAGGCCAAACAGAACATTAGGGTAAGTTTACTGGAGACCCTTAAATACCAAGCCGGAGATTCAAACTTTTAGCCTATAGAGGACGGGGGCCACTTAAAGTTCCGAAACAGCAAGTTGACAGTGTGAGAGTAACGCTTTAGGAAGAGTAATCTGACAGCAATATATAGGACACATTTGGGGACAGCAAAGATATCAATTAAGAGACTTGCCAAGTACTCCAGGAATAAGGCTACAGAGGACTGGACTAGGCTTTGGAGAATAGCATGGACTTGGCAGGAACAAAAACTACTAAGACAACACACTGACTAACCAAATAAAATGGGTCAGAAGGTAAACGGCTGAACTTAGCAGGTGAGAACAGGTCAGGGACAAGGCAATACTTTCAGTCCCACACTCGCACTGTGAGAACCAAAGTAAGGTAGGAAACAGAAAGATGGAAACAATGGAGTATGGTAAAATAGATTTTGAAATTCTTTATGAAGATGTAATAGTTACAAACCTTGAAAATAAAGGAAAGAGTAAAGAGAACAGAATTAAGTTTATACTATTTAACAATTCTTTTTATTTTTTTTTATTTAGTAAATATAAATTTCCAAAGTACAGTTTATGGATTACATTGGCTCCCCCCCCCATAATTTCCCTCCCACTCGCACCCCTCCCATCTCCCACTCCCTCTCCTATTCCATTCACATCAAGATTCTTTTTCAATTATCTTTATATACAGAAGATCAATTCAGTATATATTAAGTAAAGATTTCATCAGTTTGCACCCACACAGAAACACAAAGTGTAAAAATACTGTTTCAGTACTAGTTATAGCATTACTTCACATTGGACAACACATTAAGGACAGATCCCACATGAGAAGTAAGTACACAGTGAGTCCTGTTGTTGACTTAACAATTTGACACTCTTGTTTATGGTGTCAGTAATCTCCCTAGGCTCTAGTCATGAGTTGCCAAGGCTATGGAAGCCTTTTGGGTTCGCTGACTTCGATCTTATTCTGACAGGGTCATAGTCAAAGTGGAAGTTCTCTCCTCCCTTCAGAGAAAGGTACCTCCTTCTTTGATGGCCCCGTTCTTTCCACTGGGATCTCACTCACAGAGACCTTTCATTTAGGTCCTCTTTTTTTTTTTTTCCCCCAGAGTTTCTTGGCTTTCCATGCCTAAAATACTCTCATGGGCTCTTCAGCCAGATCCAAATGCCTTAAGGGCTAATTCTGAGGCCAGAGTGCTATTTAGGACATCAGCCATTCTATTATGAGTCTGCTGTGTATCCCACTTCCCATGTTGGATCGTTCTCTCCTTTTTTGATTCTATCAGTTAGTATTAGCAGACACTAGTCTTGTTTGTGTGATCCCTTTGACTCTTAGACCTATCAGTGTGATCAACTGTGAACTGAAGTTGATCACTTGGACTAGTGAGATGGCATTGGTACATGCCACCTTGATGGGATTGTATTGGAATCCCCTGGCACATTTCTAACTCCATCATTTGGGGCAAGTCCGATTGAGCATGTCCCAAATTGTATATCTCCTCCCTCTCTTATTCCCACTCTTATATTTAACAGGGATCACTTTTCAGTTAAATTTAAACACCTAAGAATAATTGTGTGTTAATTACAGAGTTCAACCAATGGTACTAGAACAAAAAAAAAATACTAAAATGGATAAAGTATTACATTGTACATGAACAGTCAGGACGAGAGCTGATCAAGTCACTTTTTCTCATAGTGTCCATTTCACTTCAACAGGTTTCCCCTTTGGTGCTCAGTTAGTTGTCGCCGATCCGGGAGAACATATGATATTTGTCCCTTTGGGACTGGCTTAATTCACTCAGCATAATGTTTTCCAGATTCCTCCATCTTGTTGCAAATTATATCAGTGAGGGCCCGCATTTTGTCCTAACAGGTAAAGCAGCCACCAGCAATGCTGGCATCCCATATAGAGCACTGTTATTCCTGACTGCTCCACTTCCCATCCAGCTCCCTGATAATGGCCTGGGATAAGCAGTGGAAGATGGCCCAAGTGCAAGAGCCCCTGGTACCCACATGGGAGTCACTGAAGAAGCTCCAGGCTCAGGCCTGGCCCCGCCCAGGCCACTGCTGCTATCTGGAGAGTGAACCAGTGGATAAAAGATCCATTTCTCCCTCCTTCTCTCTTTCGAATAAATAAATAAACCTTAAAATAAAATTTAAAATAAAAGAAGAAGACCTAAATGAAAGATCTCTGCTAGTGAGATCCCAGTGGAAAGAACGGGGCCATCAAAGAAGGAGGTACCTTTCTCTGAAGGGAGGAGAGAACTTCCACTTTGACTGTGACCCTATCGGAATAAGATCAAAGTCAGCGAACCCTAAAGGCTTCCATAGCCCTGGCAACTCATGACTAGAGCCTAGGGAGATTACTGACGCCATGAACAGGAGTGTCAAATTGTTAAGTCAGCAACAGGAGTCACTGTGTACTTACATCCCATGTGGGATCTGTCCTTAATGTGTTGTCTAATGTGCAGTGATGCTATAACTAGTACTGAAACAGTATTTTTACACTTTGTGTTTCTGCGTGGGTACAAACTGATGAGATCTTTACTAATTATATACTGAATTGATCTTCTGTATATAAAGATAATTGGAAATGAAAAAAAAAAACCTGGTGTTAAATTGGAAATGGCATAGAAAATTAATTAATTTTAAAAAAATATTATGTAGGATCTCTGCCTTTAATGTGCTGTACACTCTTACTTAATGCTATAACTAGTATTCCAACAGTATTTTTTTTTCACTTTGTGTTGCTAAATGGGGGCAAACTGTTGAAATCGTTACCTAATATATACTAAACTGATCTTTTGTATATAAAGAGAATTGAAAATGAATCATGATGTGACTGGAAGGGGAGAGGGAGCGGGAAAGGGGAGGGTTGTGGGTGGGAGGGAAGTTTTGGGAGGGGGAAGCCATTGTAACCCATAAGCTGTACTTTGGAAATTTATATTCATTAAATAAAAGTTTAATAAAAAAAAAATTTAAAATAAATTCTATCAGTATATTCGTGGAAATTAAATTAAATTAAATACAACAGAATGGCTACTGGTTGAAATTCTGGATCTCCAGCCTGGTATTTAAGGTTCTATTGAAGAATTTAAGGACTCACATTTTAATATAGTCACAGTCCATAAGGAAAGACTCAAAAAAGTAGAAAGCAATGTCTATTTCACCTGCAAAGATCTCACCAAACGCTGGGAAAGAACAGGTTTTCAGAAAATATTGCAAGAAAGTAGATACTGTGGGTTATGGAATTTTTTATTTATTTAGATTTGAGTTTTTTGGGTTTGTTTGAGAGACTGAAAGTGTTAGGATATAGAGGCTGGCGCAATGGCCTAGCAGGTAAAGCTGCTGTCTGCAGTGCCGGCATCCCATATGGGCACCGATTCGAGTCCCAGCTGCTCCACCTCCAATCCAGCTCTCTGCTATGGCCTTGGGAAGTAGAAGAAGATGTCCCAAGTCCTTGGGCCCTTGAACCTGCAAGGGAGACCTGGAGGAGGCTCCTGGCTCCTGGCTTTGGATTGGCGCAGCTCCAGTCGTTGCGGCCAACTGGAGAGTGAACCAGTGTAATGAAGACCTCTCTCTCTCTCTCTGCCTCTCCTCTCTCTCTTTAACTCTGACTTTCAAATAAATAAATAAATCTTTTTTTAAAAAAAAAGTGTTGGGCTACAAACCAGAAGAAAAAAGTAAGGAAACTACAAAAATTTTTAATGCATAGCTTTCTATTGTTTTGTATCAATCAAAGAAAAAGCTAGGAATATTTTTCTTTCAAAATGTTCTATTTTTCTAGAATGTATGTAATATAAAGCACATAGAAGATACATTCATATGCTTTTCATGATATATGAATTATTTATTTATTATTATTATTTCAATTACATTTACCTCCCGCAATTTCTTTATCTATAATATCTTTATATTATCTCTTATTAAATATTTCAAGTACAGATATCTATGTAAAGTAGACAATATATTTTGGTGTTTCCTATTTTTTAAACAGCATTCTTTTTTATTTATTCATTTATTTATTTGAGAGGTAGAGTTACAGACAGAGAGGGAGAGACACAGAGCAAGATCTTCCAACCACTGGTTCACTCCCCAAATGACCACAATGCCCGGAGCTGTGCCAGTCCAAAGCCAGGAGACAGAATCTTTCTCTTGGTCTCCCATGCAGGTACAGGGGCCCAAGCACTTGGGCCATCTTCCATTGCTTTCCCAGGCTACAGCAGAGAGCTGGATCAGAAGAGGAGCAGCCAGGACTTGAACCAACACCCATATGGGATGCTGGTGCAGCAGGCAGAGACCTAGCCCACCACACCACAGCGCTAGCACAATGTTTCCTAATTTTAAAAATTATTCTAATGTGAAAAAAAGATCTAACACGTATTGTATAAATTTAGAGACACGTATACATGGGCCCAGTGGGTGTGACATGATGGGTTAAGCTTCCACCCGCGACACCGGCATCACATATAAATGCCGACTCACGTCCTAGTTGCCTCTCTTCCAATCCAGCTCTCTGCTATGCCCTGGAAAAGCAGTAGAGGATGGCCCAAGTACTTGGGACCCTGTACTCGCATGGGAGACCTGGAAGAACCTCCCAGCTCCTAGGGTCAGATCAGCCCAGTTCCAGCCATTGAGGCCATTTGGGCAGTGAACCAGAGGATAGAAAACCTTTCTGTCTCTCCCTCTGTCTGAAACTACCTCTCAAATAAATGAAATCTTTAAGAAAAAAAAAAAAACATACACAACTCAAATTTCAGTGTAATTTACAATGTAAAGCCTACAAAAGAACATAGAGTTAATTGGAAAAACAAAAAACAGAAAAAAATTCTCCCAATGCCTCCCTCCACCATAGGCTTAGAACTGAGAATAAAGGGCCAGACATGTGGTGTAGCAGGTTAACCCGGCATCTCATATGGGTGCTGGTTTGAGTGACGGCTGCTCCATTTCTGACCCAGCTCCTTGTAAATGGCCTGGGAAAAGCAGTGCAAAATGGCCCAATTTTTGGACACCTGCCCACTTGGGATACCTCGTTGACGCTCCTGGCTTCAGCCTGGCCCAGCCCTGGCTGTTGTGGTCATGAGGGAATGAACCAACAGATGAAGATCTCTCTCTCTCTCTCTCTCTCTCTCTCTTTCTCTCTCTCTCTCTATATATGTATAGATAAATATAGAAAGAGATATTTATATCTATATAGATATATATAGATATTGATATACACTCTCTGTGTATTGATAGGAACACTCTCTGTCCTAACATCTAGCAAGTGAGCCAGGAGAATTATGTGCAACCTCTGTAGAGGTGCCAAAGGGAAGCAGAAGGCAAAACAAAAATGAAGAAAAAAGAAAGAACTTAAACATAAATTTGATAGAGGGATATACAAACCTATATATATATCTGTTATAATATTAATATATTAATTTATTTGAAAGTCAGAAATTTATTTATTTATATATATATATATATATATCTGTAATTCTGACTTTCAAACAAATTAGTAAATCTTAAAAAAAAAAAAGAACTGAGAATAAGAACACAAACTTCAGGAAAAGAGACTCACAACACCAAACATAAATGTAAATGTATAATAAGGCTTTAAAACTTATTTTTCAGCGTGCATTTTATCTGAAGAAACCCTGCACTACTTTGATTGTGTCAAGACAGAGATTCCAATAGGAAAGGGAAGCTCTACGAGGTTTCGTCTTCACAGTGGCACACAGGGAGGCGAGAGGCTCATTCATCAGCTCAGGAAGCACTCGCTCTGGGAAGTGAGTGCACGCACTCTACAAGGGTGTCTCGCCCTACTAAGAGATATTTAAGCTAATCAATAAGTCAGATCTGTTCTTGAAAATGCTAAGTGGTTGTTTATGTGTGTTAGATTTTCTATATGGCATACTAATGTACTTTTCCTGCATGATATAGTGAACTCAGTGATGATAAATATGTAGTGTGTCTGCCGCCTACATTTTCATGACAGCAAATGGAGTGCAAAAGTGGCATTGTAAGCTGAAAAGAAAGAAATTAACTTTAGAGGTATGTAGCACTGGTTGCTATCTTCTGTCTTACTTACTAAATTAAACTCTTATGCATTCATTAATAAATTTAGGATACAAGTATATATAAAATAGCAAGTATCAAATATCTACTAGGCTTATTAAAATAAGATTTAGGATTAAAAATCATAAATTGGTCTTTCTGGCTGTCCAAGAAACAAGTTAATCCATTTGAATATAAATTGCATTCTATGCTTTGGGGAAAATTCCAGACTGCAAATTTAAGTTGAAGAGTAGACATAAATGGTAATTTCATCTTTAGATACACATATCATACATAATTATTTTCTACAATTAATGTAGTTCAATCTAATAAATAAAAATTTCCAAAATGTGGAACAAAAACATTCAAGTACTTGTTTTATTAAAAGACAGCTGTGCTACTAAAATTATTTGTTGCTATAACAGCTGTTTAAATACATGCACTGCCCAGCTAATTCTTTAGTATAAAAGTCTAAAGGCAGAGTAGGTAAAGCCAGTCTTAATTCCTCTTCTTCATGTCTAACAGTCCAAGGACAGAGTTCAACACAGACAGCAGCAGAAATTTAGAGGCTATAATTTCAGGGTTCACCTGTCACCTTGTCATTGAACACGAAAGAACATGAGAATGGCAAGATTCGATGGGAAAGAAGTCAAAGAATGATGTAAGTTGTAATATTATAAAACATGTGACTCCTTTATTTATAAATAGGGAACAGAAAAAGCAGTGTGGAACACTCTCTGTCCTAACATCTAGCAAGTGAGCCAGGCGAATTATGAGTAACCTCTGTAGAGGTGTCAAAGGGAAGCAGAAGGCAAAACAAAAATGAAGAAAAAAGAAAGAACTTAAACATAAATTTAAAGAGGGAGATACAAACCTGAGTTTTTGTGTTTGCATTTTAAATAATTCAACAAGGCCAAAACATAGAGACTAACAAATGCTGCCCGGGATGTAGACAAAGGGCAACACTTACATACTCCTGGTGGGAATATAAATTAGTGCAGCTACTGCGGAAAACAGTGTGGAGATTTCTTACAAAGCTAGAAATAGACTGGCCATATGGTCCAGGAATCCCACAACTGGATATATACCCAAAGGACATGAACACACTGTATCAGAGATACCTGCACCACCTTGTTTATAGCATCACTGTTCACAATAGTTAAAATTTGGAACCAACCAAGGTGTCCATTATCATAGGAATGGATAAAGAAAATGTGGTAATGGAATATTATTCAGCTATAAAAGAGAATGAAATTCTATCATTGTGGCAAAATGGATACAACTGGATGACATCATGTTGAGTGAAATAAGCTGGACCCAGAAAGATAAATACCACATGTTCTCCCTCATATGTGGGACTTAAAATTACAAAAAAAAAAAAAAAGAAAGAAAGAAAAAAGAAATATCTATATGTATGAGTATTTCCGTAAATACAGTATTGTAAAACTTTTTTTTTTCTACTTCTGTCAAGCCAATGATTAAGAATGTTATATTACTATAGAGGCTGACATTGTGGTGCCGGTTTGTGTCCCAATTGTTCCACTTCAGATCCAGTTCCCTGCTTATGTGCCTTGAAAATAAGCAGAAGATAGCCAAAGTTCTTGGGCAGCTGCACCTACATGGGAGACCTGGAAGAAGCTCCTGGTTCCTAGCTCCTGGCTTCAACCTTGCCTAGCCCTGGCCATTTGGGGAGTGAACCAGCAGAAGACCCTTCTCTCTATGTAAACGCTGCCATTTAAATAAATAAATAAATATTTATTTTTTTAAAAAAGCTATACCATTATATTTTTAATGATCTGATTACTATAAACTTACTATATATGGGTCAAATGGTCATTTTTCCATTCAATTGTTGTTTATAACCATTGTCTACATTCTCACTAAACTAGGGTCTTTATGCTTTTTTACTGGTAAACTTCTTATTCAGTAAAGTATTAAGCATTTTTACTATAATGTAATTTTAAAATATGTTATCTCAAAAACTAAAGAAAAAGAAAGAAAGAGAGAAGGAAAAGGGGGGGAGGGAAAGAGGGAGAGAGGGAGGGATGAAGGGGATATCATTATCGCTATGTTCTTAGAATTTTATCTACAAATCAAACTGAATCTGCCAAAACTAATTTAAAACTAAAATAGATGATTTAAAAAAAAAAAACTGAAAAAGAAAGAAGAAAGGAAGAGAGAGAGAAAAAAAGAAAAGAAATGACTAGATAATTCATTACCAAACTCCACGGCTTCTGAGAGGGAACGGAATGTAGGCAGCAGAATAATATCCCCTATGTGGACAAAGGTGCATGTCTTACTCCCCAGAACGTGTGAATGTTACGTTACATGGCAAAGGGAATTTATGGATAGTGAGGAATGTCCTGAAGTGGGCCCAGTCTTTTCATGTGAGTCACTGCTAAAGATAACCACTAAAAAGGATCAGAGAAATGGACCTAAGAAGCATTCAACCTACTGTTTCTGGTTTCAAAAATGGAGGAAGACGACCTTGAACCAAGACACAGTTGTATATAAAAGCTGGGAATGGTTCACAGAAAACAAGAAAATAGAGATCAGGTCCTGTAATCACAGGAATTAAATTCTGTCAACAAGTGGAATGGAAGGGAAATGCATTATCTGACACCTTGATTTTAGCCTCCTACAACCCCTACCACATTTCCAACCCATGGAGGGTTTCCCCAGGTCACCTGCAGGACCAGGAAAGTCCCTAAGCTAAGGGAGATGCAGGATTCCCAGCTCCTCCCAGAAATGCAAATATCCTGGCTAGAAAAGCCTGTTAAGGAAAAACATCCTCAGGAGGTGTTTTGGTTACTGTTATACAGCTTAAATTTTAGTCCATGCTGCAGCTGCAGCCAACCAGTGGCTATCCTGCCTTATCTATTACTCCCTTGCAACAGGCTTAATAAATCTAACTCGGCTCACTCTGATTGTCCTGATGAATTCTTTCACCAGCAGCACAGCTGGCCTTACCCACTCACTTCTCACTATATAACTTACAGAATCATAGGGGAAAAATATGTATCGCTTTAAATAATCATGTTTGCAATAATGTATAATACAAGACTGCTAGAAATAAAGAAACATGACAGGAAGATAGAGGAACTGTCCCCAGAAAATTATGATTATGTTCACCTGACTCAGTACTAGCACCCACATGCACAACTGACATATTTCTGGTAAAGAAGTAGCTAAATGCACAATTAATAGCCTTGCTTTAAAAGTACAAGGCTGCAATCCAAGGAACTTTTTTTTAATTCTGTAAAAATAAATAAATAAATAAACTGTATCAGCAATATGCAAATAGTCATTATGCACTTTTCTATAATAAAACTTTATTGCAAGTATTTAAAATACATTATTTTTATTGAATATCATATCCATAAGATGTCTTACTAACTCTGATAACAACTCAAAAAAAAAAATAGGATAGAGTTTAGCAAGCTTTCCTGAAATATCCATTTCCTAAGCACTTTAAAAACTACTCACTCTAATTTAGAAGGCCAGATAATATGTCTTCACAGAAGAGATAAATGTTATCCTTAATCTGAAACTTAAGACTTTCCTTCAAGATGAATAAATTTAATAATAATAGTGCTCTTAGTCATTGAGAAGACAAAACTTGGGACCTGGATGAAAGAACATTACATCATTCAACCCAAGTTATTCTTAAAAAGAAAAAGAATTTGTGTCATCAATCCATTATCAGATATGATACAAACCTCCTAGGAATTCCAAATTTCAAGCTATACAAGCCCTGGGAAAAATTAATATTATTTCAAGCAATTCAAGAGTCACTAAATCCTGATTTCAGCTCCGTTTAATATTTAAGCCAAAATTAGCTGATATGGGGCTGGCGCTGTAGAGTAGCAGGTAAAGCCACCGCCTGCAGTGCTGGCATCCCACATGGGTGCCAGTCTGAGTCCCAGCTGTTCTACTTCCAATCCGGCTTTCTGCTATGGCAAAGAGAAAGCAGTGAAAGATGGCCCAAGTCCTTGGGCCCCTGTACCCACACGGGAGACCCAGAGTTAGCTCCTGGCTTCTAGCTTCAGATCGGTGCAGCTCCGGCCCTTGCAGCTATCTGGGGAGTAAACCAGAGGATGGAAGACCTCTCTCTCTCTCTCTCTTTCTCTCTCTGCCTCTCTGTAGCTCTGCCTTTCAAATAAATAAAAAAAAAACTTTAAGAAAAAAAAAAGATTAGCTGATAGAAGCTTAGTGTCCAGAAACAAATCTGCTATTTAATTCAATTCGACAAGTGAATTAAATAAATGCCAAAATTTGGATGAAATCAAAATAGTACTTTTATATTTTATGCTTTTATATGTGAGACTACAGAGAAACAAAAAAAAAAGTAATAAAAATAGTTCAATACTATAAATTAAACATGCTGCTTTCAATAGCTTTCTTATACATTAAGACTGATCAAGTAGTGAAGTCAAGGATGACTTCACACTTCCTGCTGTACTATTAGAAAGATGAATCTGTCAACAAATAGAGATGAGGAAGACAATAGGTGGCATAGGTGTGAAAGAGAAAGAATGGGAAGTCACTTTTTTAGAAAACTGAGTTTGAGATGACAAAATTTAATGCAGATTAATGAAGATATCAAATATATCAATTTGATTTATAAGCTTAGAGTTCAGGTAAAAGGACTAAGTTGAGCTCTTTGGTATTTAAAAATGTGAAAGTGAATGCCATCATCCAGGCAATGAATCTTCAAGAGTGCTTCAAAAAGATCATGGGAAATGGAATTATGAGATGCCTATTTTGGTGGAAAAATACTGAAATACATGTACACTCTTTTCATAACGAACATTTTCCACGAACTTTTGGAAGGCCCTTTGCACAATGGATTGCACGACGGATTTCAAAATGTTTTCCACAAAAATAACTTCTTTTTTAACTGTATTTACCATAATTTTGAAAACTGATCTCTCATATAGAAAGATAAAAATTCAAATGACTGGACTTTGATGCCCTCCAAGTTAAGAAGGAAGAAGAAAAGAAAACAGCACAGTGAACTGAAGAGGAGTGGCCAAAGGTCAGATAGAACCAGGAATGTGATGTCTAGAAAACAACCAAGAACTAGACCAAGGAGAAGGAACTTGCCTCAAAAGCAACACATTTCAAGTAATGACAGGAATTAACTACTGAAGTTAACAATGTGGAAGACATTGTAGACCATGGTAAGAATGAATTCCAGGTAGTGGTGGAGGCTTCTGCCCTAACATCATGTTAAGGTAAGGAAAACTGTATGCATCAAGTATAGACAATTCCTTAAAAAAAAGGAAGAGGGAATTGGGATCACATCAAGCAGGATAAAGAAAGAGAATAAAGAGGAAAAGAAAGAGAAGGGGGAAGGAGGAAGAGAAAAATGAAGGAAAGTTTTAAAGACAGGAAAAAATAGCTAAGTTATGTGTTGATGGGAATGATTCAGTAAATGGGAAAAGTTCACGCCGGACAGAATTGCTTTGTTAGTCCCACTGAAGTGAAGTAGGGACTAAAACATTAAATAATGCTTCAAAGGTCAAGCAATAAGCCAGTAAGCTGCAAAAGCCTTGACTGTCATCTCTATATTAAACTGTCTTTTTGAGTAATGAAATAAATCAGTTTAAGAATTATTAAAATGTTATTTTAAAAAGATTTATGTATTTTATTTGAAAGTTAATTGTAGAGAAAGAGGAGACAAATCTTCCATCTGCTGGTTCACTCCCTAAATGGTAGGCCCTGGGCAGGGCTGAAGCCAGGACCTATGAGCATCTTCTGGGTCTCCCACATGGGTGCGGGGACCCAAGCTTGGGCCACTTTCCAGTGCTTTCCCAGGCACATTTGCACGGAACTGGATCAGAAGTGCAACAGCTGGGACTTCAACCAGCACTCATCTGGGATGCCAGCATTGCAGGCAGCGGCTTAACCTGCTGTGGCCACAACACTGGCCCCAATTAAAATGTTATTCAAAATTGTAATAATAAAAGGAATATGGTAGCAGTATAGATTAAACTTAAAATGGAGACTAAAATAAAAAGTCTTTCCATACATTAATATAAATACAGACTCTTAGCCTCATAGAAAAATGAACAAAAGAAAAATTTTCAGACATACAACAAACTGCACAAATAAGAATACCTTAATTTCTACCTTAATTTCCCATAATCAGCAAAGATCAAGAATATTGACAAACTGGAGAGTCTTGCTGAAGGCAACTCAGTAATATGATTTAAAATTTTAAATACACTTCATCTCTGATTCAACAACTTTACCTCTAGAATTATCCTGAAAAGACAAATATACAAAAATATATACACAATGATCCTACTTGCAACAGTGCTATTGTAAACAATCTAAATGCCATTAAGAAACTAACAAATTATCATACATCTATTCAATGAAATTTATTAACCATTAACCTAAAACTGTGTTGTATTTCAACAAATATTGACACTAACACATTAGGGCTGCTAAGTGCCTCTTATTCTCGTATTTTTTTTTTTTTTATATTACTGGCATTTCTACAAGAGCTTTCTGTGCGATGTTTTATAATAAATTTATTGAGATATAATGCATATACTATACAATCAGCCATTTGAAGTGTACAGTTCAACAGTCTCTACACACTTGTAAACATTTTATTTTATTTTATTTTGATAGGCAGAGTTAGACAGAGAGAGACAGAAAGGTCTTCCTTTACCGTAGATTCACCCCCCAATGGCCGCTGCGGCTGGCACACCGTGCTGATCCGAAGCCAGGAGCCAGGTGCTTCTCCTGGTCTCCCATCCGGGTACAGGGCCCAAGCACTTGGGCCATCCTCCACTGCACTTCCGGGCCACAGCAGAGAGCTGGCCTGGAAGAGGAGCAACTGGGACAGAATCCAGCGCCCCAACCGGGACTAGAACCCGGGCTGTCGGCGTCGCAGGCGGAGGATTAGCCTAGTGAGCCACGGCGCTGGCCTCATTTTCAATTTTAGAACATATTTATTACCCCACTCCCCAAATTAGCCATATCAATTAACAGTCACCCCTCATAAAATAGACAAATGTCAAAGCATATGTTCAGGGGAAAAAAACACTAAACACAAAAGACTCAATATTATGTTATTTCATTTATAAAAAAAATATATTGAAAAGGCAAAGTTAGAAAATTACTGGTTGTCATGGGAGAGAACAGGATTAAGAGATCACAATAGGGGGTGTGGTCATTTGGCAAAGAGCTTAAAACACTGCTCAGGATTCCCTAACCCCACACATTGTGGTAGGGGAGATCCCAGCTCCAATCCTGATTCCAGCTTCCTGCTAATGCAAACCCAGAAGGCAGAACCCAGTCTCTCTCCCCATAACTCTTGGGGAAGGGAGAGGGAGGGACTAAAGGTTGATCACCAATGGCCAAAGATTTAATCATTTTGTAGATGTTATGAAAAGTCCATTAAAACTCAAAAGGACAGGCTTTGAGAGCTTCCAAATAGCTGAACTTGTGGAGGTTCCTGGAGGGGACATAGTAAGAGACTCCCTGAGTTCTGTGAGGCATTCAAACAAATAAAATGACCCTGAGGAGGGAGTTGTAAAACCCCGATTTATAGCCAGTCGATCAGAAGCACAGGCCAAACAACCTGTGCCTGGCGACTGAAACTACAAGCTGTTAGTAGGCTGGCAGTGGGGGTACTCTGACCATCTTGGAGAGGGAGCTCTCAACCTATAGTCTCTCACATTACCCCACACAGACTGTGTCAGAACTACACTGGGTATCTGCTGCAGAACCAACTGCCTGCCTGCTGTTGAGGGAAATTCTCACATCTTTTGAGGTCACAGAAATCTGATTTGATTGTGATACAATAACAGAGAAAAAACAATTGGTTTTTCTGACATACAGGGTAGTCAATCTTGTTAAGATAAACTCGAGTGTGTTGAATACACTTCAAAGGTTACTAAACTGCTAGCACACTTAACCTAAGACAGGTAGGGAGAAGCAGCTACAGAGGAGTGTAACACAGAGGATGCGAGGTGCAGGGAGTGAACCCACTAGAACAGTAACAAATGCCAAACTGCATTTCCACAAATACTTGGGACTTTCTATAATAGGATATACTTATTAAATAAGGTGCCATTTGGTGCAGCGAAAAGGAGATAACCTATCATTAAAAAAAAAAACTAAAGATATGGGGAATCGCATATCTAGCCTAGATCTCCCACCTAAAATACCAATTTCCTCCTAAAAGTATACCACTTTTAGAATTTGCAAGTTAGGCACTGGGACTAAGAGGACAAAGCTACGAAAAACAGCAAACAAAAGGGAAGAAAATATAATGTATAAGACTACAATAATTTAGCAATAAAGCCAATTTTTAGTATTTTGCAGGAGGCTAAAATGAACAGGTGTAAGTAATCACTGACTACTACCCACTTAATTATGCCAAAATCCAAACTAGAAAAAAAGAATTCAACCAAAAAATTACAAATCTCTCATTAAAGCAACAATCCAGTGCCCTTTTGTCAAGCAGAAAGGAAATACTTTGAAATATTTTCAAACAGAATTCAAGGAGAGGTAGAAAATGTCCAACCCATGGGCCATATTAAGGCTCCCAAAATTATTTGGTCTGGCCCTAACAAGGCAATTGCAGGAGTACTCAAAACTTGATAAATCTATAGCAGACTAATTTCTAAGCTGATAATTTTCCTTGGCCCATGAATTCTTAGAAATATCCAACTGGCCCTTAGCAGTAAAAAGGGTTCCCCATCCCTGAACTATGAAGCTTCATTACTTCCATGTCTAGAATAACATTAATTCAATCAACTGGATATTAAGCCCCAACTATGTGAGATTCTGTTAAAGAAATCAAATATTCCAGTTAGGTCCAGGATTTTCTGCCAGAAAGTGCAAAAATTCTAAATCAATCCCAGCCTAAAAATATTCCACACTTCACCAGTCCTAAGTTTGCCTTTCATCTACTTACTTGTCTTGATAATTACTAACAGTTAGAAGCATGGAAGGGAAATTGTCACATGTTTAATAATATACCCATGCAGATACAGAATGCTTAAAAAGAAAATCCACCTAGAAAAACAGTTAATGTGCTTGCAATTGAGGGGTTTTTGAGTGGGTTATTCCTTTTCAGGACTCCAGAGGGCCTAATATCTTTTTTTTATTTGTTTGTTTGTTTTAATTACTCCAGGGGCCTATTACTTTTCAAAAGGCCAAATCGCATCTGTAGTCCAAAAGAATCCCATAATATCACTAAAATAAAGTATTTAACATTAAATACACAAACTACACTCTATGCATGGATGGTGGCTATTGGTTTCATTGAGGTGTATGTGTAGTGGTAAACAACATGAATTCCAGAGCCCAAAATCCTGAGTTTAAGCTTGACTGCCAGGTTTTTGGAAAAATTTCCTTAACTTCTCTAGGCCTCAACTACTTCATCTGTAACATGGGAATCTGATTCATATGGTAGTTGTAAAGATTCAAATGATATAATCTACATAAAGTGCTTAGAAGAGTGCCCAACACTGATCAAGTGCCATTCAATATAGTTTGTTTCTTACCTGTTTCTCTTCCTCCTCCTCCTAATCTATAATCTTTTTGTTTTCCAGCATAGTAAGGCCACCTAGCTAACATTTCTTGGCATCTGCTTCCCAGAACATTTTTTACTCTCGCACAGTTTGCTGGAATATTTTATTTGTGGCTGGCTCTGACTTTATGTTAATTGTGCTTTTTGTTTCCTGCAAAAATGCAGTGCCTCACTATTGCTGTATTTAGAATTGTAAATTTCAAAAATCTATAAATAAAAAGTTAAAATAAATAATTTTACAGGAAGCTGGTCCTGATTATAAATGCAGACTAATGACTTTTTTTCTCTGCACAAAAAAATAAAAAGAAATGATTTGAAATAGCCCAAAATCTGTGGCTTACAAATAATATTGCACAGGATTGCCTTTTTTACTGGTTTAAAATCAGGTATTGTTACTTACTGAGTATGACCTGGAAGAGTTTACATGTGTAGATCTGGGTTTTTGGCTAGGTATATCCTGTTAAACTGCATCAGATTGGTTAACAATGTTTTAACATTTAAGTATTCTTTAGGCTTCTATTTTTCCAGTAAAATATTTTCAAGATATTTTCTCATTTAACCAGAGGCAAGTTAATTGAGGGTGACCACTGAACTCAAGGCACGGTACTCAATAAACATACCACCAACAGGCAACATTCACAGTGAATTTAAAGTGGAGCAACCTGCCCACTGCTAGGTGCTACCATATATAGTATCATGTTTAGCTGATATAATTGTCGCAGACAACATAAAGACTTATTCTTACCATCAATATTTTATAGAAGAAAGGAAATTGATGAAGACAAATTGACTTGCTTAAGATCACAGTTAGGACCTAATCATCATCTATTTCCCAAACCAATTTTTATATTTTATGACATTGAAACCACTTAATTTTTAATATAAAACCTATACAACAGAAAATAAATAAAAATCACAAATTTCTTCCACCCAGCATTAATGATTCCTTCCGATGCCAACACAACAAAACATTAAATAAGAAACCTTCAACAATTTTTGTTTCTTATGGATATTAGGCAGCACAAAATGTAGAAAATAGTTAACTTTACCTTCCCCCAACAACCAATTGCACACAGTTACTTCTCCAAAATGTCTAAAGTAGACCACCCAAATTCACCTATTTTTCATTCTTTATTTTAAAAAATATTTGAGGGGCCAGCACTGTAACAGCGGGTAAAAGCCACCACCTGCAGTGCCAACGTCCCATATGGGCGCCAGTTTGTATCCCTGCTGCTCCACTTCCGATCCAGCTCTCTGCTATGGCCTGAGAAAGCAGTAGAAGATGGCCCAAGTGCCTGGCCCCCCAACCCATGTGGGATACCCAGAAGAAGTACCTAGTTCCTGGCTTCGGAAGGGTCCAGCTCTGGTCATTGCAGCCATTTGGGGAGTGAACCAGAGGATAGAAGACCTCTCTCTGCCTACAACTCTGTAACTCTGCCTTTCACATAAATAAATAAATAAATATTAAAAAAAAAAATTGAGAGACAGAAACATGGAGAGAGAGGGATAGAAAGGCAGAGAGAGCTCCCATCCACTCATTTATGCCCCCAAATGCCCACATTACATTTGGCTAAGCCAGAGCCAAACCTGGGAGCGGGGAACATAATTCAGGTCTCCAGTGCGGGTGGCAGAAACCCAACGTCTAGGGCCACCATCTCAGGGTCTGCATTAGCAGGAAGCTGAATTCCGGAGCAGGAGCCACGTATCAAACCTCTGATGTGGGACGTGGGCATCATGGCCTCTAGTTAGCACCCACCACAGAGATTAATTACAGTTTTATAAATAACTTTGAAAAGGAGCATTAGCGAGAAAAAACATAAGGTACCATGACAGGGAGAATAAGGATCATTTATTAAACATGACATTTTAAAAGACATTTTTGGCCTTTGTTTCAAAAAAGGTTAATGAGATCTTATGTTTTAAAATAATTATTATTCCTACAACAATGTAGAATTAACAGTTTTTTTTTTAACAAAGCACAACTTATTATTTTAGGAAGCATATTCCCATAAATATATTCATATGCATTACTCCAAAGAGTATGCTAAGAGCATGTTTTAAGCTGGTTAATAATATAAACTGACTATGCCATTCAATTCTCTTACTAAATCATATTAATAATTATTACAGATTAGAAACATTTCTGGCTAGAATAAGTTTTAGAAGATTGGTAAGAATTTTTAGAAGATTGATAATTACATCTCAGAAACAAGAGAATTCTTCATTCACTGTCTGTCCCCCATTTCTACTTCTCAGGAAAACAAAATTGTCACCTCTGTACAGAACTTGTAGGGGCTCTGTAATGCTCAGCCACCAACACTATTCACAAAACACAATGAAACAAACCCGGGCCAGGAAGCATTCATGATATCTAAAATATGACATTTTAGATGCCCTTAATATCAACTGTAGATTTGTAAAGTTTCTACTTTGATGGTTTAGCTCCTAATTGTTCAACCCTAATGCTGCATTACTGTAAACATCTCAACTTAATATTTAATACAGAAATCTATCTTATACAGTCTCTGGTATTCATTCATTCAATATATTATTTATATATCATAAGGTAATATTCCACATGTAAAAGAAAAAACAAAGTAACAGAGCCACTGACCTCAATGTCTTTACTTCGGAGGCAATATTTGCCACTGTAGAAATAAAACTTCACTGTGTAAGCATAACTAATGGTTTTCCATAGTCATACAGTGGTATTACAGATTTAGAATTAAAGGGGGTTCTATATGCCTCTAATTTCAAATGAATGATAGGTTACCTGTTATGTATTTAATAAAATGAATCAGAAATCTGACTCCACAGCCCACTTCCTTCCAGAGATTTTTCACTTAATAGATGAAATCCTTCTGGTATACCGCTTTTATAAAAAAGGACAAGTTCCTGGAATACTGTATAATTTACATATAATGTTTTGGACAATATCTTCATTTTTTTTTTGTTTTGGCAAAATCATGATGTAACGCATGCTCTGATACCTCCCACTTATTCTCTTTTAATTTGTTAAAATATAAATCTTTAAATTCTTCTATATACAAGTGTACTATCTACAATAGAGGCAAGTTAACATCTCTATACAAATCATACAACTTGAATATCTGCACTGTTGTTATTAAAAGATACTTAGGGAAAATGAGGTTGCAAACAGTGGTCAGTAATGAAATACTTTTGCAAAATCTGTTGCAGCAGGAATCTATACTGGGACTTAGTTCAAGATAATTATTTCTAAAAGCAGATACACATCATTATACTACAGGGGCATATTTACAAGCACACATACATATAACAGCACTGTACCAAGTATGCAGAAGTAAAGGGCTTTTCAACTTTATATTCTGAAATAATTTTTTACAGATTTATTTTATTTATTTGAAAAACAAAGTTACAGAGAGACAGGGACTCCCCAAATGGCCACAATAGCTAGGGCTGGGCCAGGCCAAAGTCAGTAGCCCAGAACTCCAACCAGGTCTCCCACATGGGTGGCAGGGGCCCAAGTACTTGAGCCATCTTCCACTGCTTTCCCAAGAGCATTATCAGGGATCTGGAGTGGAAGCTCAGTATCCAGAACCTGAACCAGCACTCACATGGAATGCTGGCATCACAGGCACCTGCTTATCTTTCACACTTCAATGCTGGCCCCAATGAAATATCTTTGTACTTACAGAAAAGTTGCAATAATAACAGGACTCCCCAGGTACCTGTCAATTGTGTTCCTCAAATGGAGTATCATAGGTAACTACAGCACAGTTATCAAGCCATACATTTAACACTGTTTCAAACAATTAAACTGCAGACCTTACTCAAATTTCACCACTTGTACCCCTGATTCTATTCTAGAATCTTGCCCAGGATCCCACTTTCCCATTACTTCTCATGTTTCCTCAGTTTCTTGCAATATGTGGCAAGTATCTGTCTTTCATGATCCCAACATTTCTAGAGTATCAGTCAATTAGTCTGTGGGATATGCCTACATTTAGGTTTCTCTAATGTTTTCTCATGATGCCACTAAGGCTACATACATGTTTAACAAGAACATCACAGAAGTGACATGCCCACCTCACTGGATCATAACACATCAGGTTAATATGTCTCACTACTGACAATGTCAACCTTTATCACTTTGTGTCTGCCAGCTTTCTCCTCCACAAAGTCACTACTTTCCTATTTAAAATTATTAAATATCGTAAGGAGACACTTTCTCCTAAAACTTCCACTTTTTGGTATCCATTGATGAATCTTGCCTGTAGCAATGATTTCGATGGTGACTTTCTATTTCCCTCATTCTGTCCCTGTTTACTCATGGTAACTCAGAAGAACGTTTTTTTGTTTTGTTTTGTTTTTTAACTATATCAAACAGTACTGACCCTACAACTTTCCCAAAAAGTTAAATAAAAGAAAAACTGAAACAATGTATGTACTGGACAACAGTTTCATCTTCAGTAGAATGACCTTAAACTCCCTGAATCAGATGTCTAGCAGTTCCTTTTTGAAGGATCTGTGTTTGAGTTAGTTGCTAATGACATCTGTCAGCAGCTGTAGTGTTTTGTTTTTATATAATTGTAGCCTCATTTTTTATTGCAAGTAATGCATCACGATGCATATTTAAGGTTTTCCAAATAAAGAGACTTGGGCAATCTATTTTAAAGTAGCTAATATCACAGCACATTTGAGGCTAAGGGGTAAGCATTCCTCAGGAACCAAAACAATGAGGACAGCAAATATTCTTACCTTGCAAATCCAATCTCATTCCTCAACCTGAAACCTTGCCACATGAGCATAAAACTATACTGTAAGGAAAGACGCCCGAGAACACTGCATTCCAGAACTATGCTTCTTAAGACTCTATAATTCCTAAGACAGGAAGAGGACCTGCAAATATGATGCACAACCTTAAATTATTCACTTGTTCTTTCACAAAAAGAAAAGCCAATCAATCTAATGCTACAAGACTTTCAATTCATATATAAAGGTTTCAAGAAAGTGACTTATTTATCAAAACTTTATTTTATGTGTTCATTAAAAACTTCAGTCACATATTGAGGTCAAAGAATGTCAATCTACTATGTAAAAGTCCTACTTTTTAATACTTAAAGCTGCCTAGAATTATTTCATTAGGTAATGTGAATGAACTATTATTTAATCACAAGAAAATTTTAATGACTATAGCAAAACCCTTTTAATCTAACCTCAGACTATAGCAAAACCTTTTTAATCTAACCTCATTTTTTTCAAATTAAGGCCACAGTAAAATAGCAACTAGTACAGTGCCTGGCATACAATAGTATATATAATGTATTATTGAAACAGGTTCATAACTTTTTAAAAAGGTTTATTTATTTAAAAGGGTAACAGAGAGAGAGAGAGAGAGAGAGAGAGAGAGAGAGAGAGAAAGCAGTCTTCCATCCACTGGTTCACTCCTCAAATGCCCAACATTCAGAGCTGGCTCAGACCAAATCCAGGAGCCAGGAACTCAATCTGGGTCTCCCACATGGGTGACAGGGGCTCAAGTACTTGGATCATCATCTGCTATTTTCTCAAGCACATTAACAAGAAACTGAACTGGAAGCAGAGTAGCAGGGATTTGAACCAGTGTCTTGATATGGGATGCTGGCATTGCAAATGGCAGCCCAACCCACTGCACCACGCCAACCCCCAAAATTTCTTGGGGCAGGTCTGATACAGCAGATTAACCTATCGCTTGGGATACCTACATCCCACACTGAGTGCACTGAATGCCAGTTCAAGTACCTGCTGCTGTGCTTCCTAACCAGCTTCCTGCTAATACATCCTTGGATGAAATAGATGATGGCACAGTAACTGGGTTCCTGCTACCCACATGGGAGACCTGGATGGAGTTCCAGCTTTCTGGTTTCACCTGGCTCAGCCCTGGCTATTGTAGGCATTTGGGGAGTGAACCAGAGGATGGAAGATTTTGCTCTCCCCTCTCCATCTCTCTGTCTGACATTCTGCCCTGCAGTTGGATGAAAATAATTTTAAAAAAATTAAAATGACTTAAAAATAGTCTAGATGACATGGAAATCTAGTCTTGAAGTTTATCATCCAAAAGTTACAAGAGTTTTTTAAAGGAAATCAAGTCACTTTTTAAAGTGATTCACTTCATAATAGACATGTGGGTTATAAAAACAGATGAGAAAACAGAAAACCCGACTCATATTTCTGATCTTAAAAAATTATTCTCATGATGAGTCCTGGGAATTACTGGAGGATTATGGCTGCAAGATTTAAGATGACTCCATTTTTGGTTGTAAACGTTAACTTATTAAAAACAAAAACAAAATATTCTTGGGCTAAAACATGGGCCTGAGCACGCCTTTGTTTAAGAATCTCACCTAACTATTAAATGGGATTACTGGGTAAATTGTGGTGGTTAATTTCTGACAAGTTTCATAGAAAGTTTACTATGTATCTAATTTGTATTCATACATTCTTTAAAAATAAAAATAAGGATTACTTTAATACAGAATATTGCAAGCCTATTCTTTCAAAAATTGCTTCTTACTAGAATGTATTTTAAAATGAGTAGAAAGAAGGAAATTGGTATGCAATGATAAATCTATGCTTAGCAAAGAAAGTCACAGAAAATGGTTTCCTATTTTCTCTGATACCAAATGACCAGAGGATAATTCTAACCAGCAGGGGGAGATACAAAGGAGAGTACTAAGACAAAGAACAGGCTACAGGCAAGAAAAGCAGTTGTAATTATAGCTGGGAACACGGAATTTGTTAAAGGAAGTCTACTGTATAATTATATTTGAAAATTTAGCAAGATGCCCAGAGGCTGACTCGCAGCTGTCAGGAACTGGTAACTCTACTTCTGTTCATGCAACGACCACTTCGGCAACTAAATCCACTCTCCAGACATTGCTAGAACTGACGTTTGGAGTACAAGGACAGATCTTCTCATGAAACTTTTTTCTGTAATGGATGAAAGCATCTATTTCAACACAGTAACCTTTCTCTTCAGAGAAAAAGGTTTTAAAGTTTTGGGTTCTCTTTCCCTCAGTGAGCCAGACATTCTCACAGCAAATATGTTAGGTATATCCAAGTCTATTACTGAATTCTGACTTGCTCAATATGACTATCACCACAACTCCAAATTCAGCATACTTACAGCAAAATTCATTTCCCATTATCTTAACCCCGTCTCTGAACTCTTTCTCTTTTCTCCCACTTACTCATTCCTTCCAATGATACCAGTATTCTCTCAGTTGAGCATGAAAACTCAAATTTACCTTTGCTCTTTACCCTTCCTAATTTCAAGGCATCAAATCCTATTAATTTTCCTTTAGAGTTCTGTCATTCATCAATGAAAGACATGTTGAAAACAAAACCCCTAGTACTACAAAATGTGACTTTATTGAAAATAGGGTCTCTTACAGAGATAATTAAATGAAAATGAGGTCAACACGTGGATTCTAATCCAACATGACTGGCATCCTTATAAAAAGGGGAAATGCAGACTCAGGCCCAGAGAGGGAATAATACATGAAGACATACTACAAAAAGATGGTCACGTCACTAGAATAACAAACTGAGGAACACCAAAGACTGCCTGCAAACAACAGAAGTTAGAAGAAACAAGCAATGGTCCTCCCACAGATCCTTTGGTTGACACCTTATTTTTGGATTTTTTAGCCTCTAGGGCTGAGACAATAAATTTCTGTTGTTTAAGTTGTCAAGCTCATTGGTACTTTGTTAGGCCAGCCCCACTTATCCCGTTTTGTGGTGCAGTGACAGCATATCACAGACTGGCACATTTATATACAATAGAAATGTATGTTTCTCAGCTCTGGAGCTGGAAGTCTAAGAACACAGTGCCAGTATCTGCTAAGAGCCATCTTGCTGCATCATTCCACAAAGAAAAGGCAAGAAAGCAAATGCAGACCAGGGATAGGAAGGGAGCCAAACTCAGCCTTTTATCAGGAATCCACTCCTTCATCACAGCTAATCCATTCGTGAGGATAAAGTCCTCATGACCTAATCACTTTTTTTTTTTTTTCATTTAAAAAAATGTGTTCATTATTTGAAAGTCAGAGTTGCAGAAAGAGATCTTCCATCCTCTGATTCACTCCTCAAATGGCGGCAACAGCAGAGGCTGGGAGACACTAAAACCAGGAGCCAGGAGCCTCTTCCAGGCCTCCCATGTGGGAGACAGGGGCTGAAGCACTTGGCCATCCTCTGCTGCTTTTCCCAGGCCATTAGAAGGGAGCTGAATCAGAAGTGGAACAGCTGGGACTTAAACCAGTGCCCACATAGGATGCTGGTGTCTTTCCCCACTATGCTACAATGCTGGCCCCTTAATCACCTCTTAAAGGTCCCACACCATTGCATGGTTGCACTGAGGACTAAATTTCTGACACACAAAATTTGGGAGTAACATTGAAACCAGAGCTCAGAGCTACAAAAAGAATACAGCACCATAAACTCAATTTGGACTCAGTTTTCCACCGGTCTCCTGCTAAAATTCCTACTCTTTAACTCAAAACGTTCCCCCACCTATTCATTTGGCTATGTCAGAATAATACGCATCACTCTTAATCTGCATTCAACCGATTACTAAGGCATAGGCCTATTTCCTAAATACTTTATACCTCTTTAATCCAGCCCTCTTTCTGTCTCTATATCACTAGTCTAGTTCAGGCAATCATCACCATAGCCCTAGATTACAGTCAACCAAATGATAATCATACCTACAGTCTTGCTCCCCTAATTGATTATCTTTGGCAACCAGACTCGTCCAGTGTTATGATGTTGGTTAAGCAGCCCAAGTCCAACACCAGACTGCCTGGGATCAATACCTGGCTCTGCCTCTTGACTCTGGCTTCCTGCTAATGCAGATCCTGAGAGGTGGTGATGATTGTAATCAGGTTTCCATCATCCACCAGGGTGACCTGGTTGAGTTCCCTGCTGGTGTTCAGGAGAGATAGCCTGTGGATAGAAGTTCTGTGTGAGTGTGTGTGTGTGTATGTGTGTGTGTCTGCCGCTCAAATAAACAAATTTTAAAACATAAAGAGACACCAGAGGAAGTTGAGTACTTTGTCTTGATATTCACTGTAAACGAATCACCTTGATGTAATGTAGAGAATAAAGTTGTGTGTGGGTGTACAAAATGAGATCAGCTGAGATGCTCGCCACAAAGTCCAGTTAAGAGATAACAGTGATGTGGAATGAGGCAGGGGTAATGAGAAATGCCTGGATTCTGAAAGTGATGAAATACATGCAAATCTATATGGATATGGCTTTGGTTAAATAAACTGTCTTTACCAATTTAATAAATTTAAAAATCAAAAAATAATAAAGCAATGATCACAAATGAATAAATGATGATTTTTACTTCCTCACTCCCTATATACAAAAATTTCACAAGGAAAAGGGGGAAGGCAGGGCTCCTTAAGTTGAATGGAGTTCTGTAAAGAAACCAGAAACCAGAGGGTACTGTTGTAGGGGGAGTAAAGCTTCTGCTTGGAAAGCCCACATCCGATTATCAGAGAGTCTAGGATCACGTCCAGCCTCTACTTCTGATCCAGCTTCCTATTAATGTACCCAGGGAGACAGCAAATGATGGCTCAAATATGTGGGTTCCTAGCACCCACATTGGAAGACCCAGAAGGAGTTCCTGTGTCTTGGCTTTGACTTAGACCTGGCCCAGTTCCACTGTCGCAGGCATCTGGGAAGTGAGCCAGCAGATAGAAGATCTCCCCCTTTCCATCTCTGCCACTTTTACTTTCAAATAAATAAAATACATAAATGAACTGAAAAATGAAATCACCATCCATGGTTGAATTCAGATGTAAACATACTGACAGTGGTGTCTTAACCATGTGGCCAAATGCCTGCATCCAATGTGACCCAACAGGTTAACCCACCCCAGGCTGCAGTGCTTGAAATCTGCTCCTATCTCTGCTTCCCAACCAGCGTCCTTCTAATCAGTATAATGGGGATAGGAGATGACTTGGGTTCATGCCACCAACATGGGAGACCAGGCTGGGGTCTGGATCTCAGGCGTAGGCCTGGCTCATCCCCACCAGCTGCAAGCATTTGGGAAGTAAATCTATACATGCAAGTGTACACTCTCCATACCACCCCTCCCACCACTCTGCCTTTCAAATAATAAACAAAAGTTTAAAAAAACAAGATTTGATTTTAAATCACAGATGAACCAATTCCCACTCCTATTTGATAGAAATGTATTCAAAGATTAGGCACAAATTTCTTAAGTGTCTCAAGATAAAGCAAAGTGGACTTAAGAAAACCCTTAAGGCATCTGATGGGGCCAGCGTTGTTGCACAGTGGATAAAGCTGCTGCATGCAATGCCGGTATCCCATATGGGCACCAGTTCCAGTCCCAACTGCTCCACTTCCTATCCAGTTCCCTGCTAATGGCCTAGGAAAAGCAGCACAACATGGCCTAAGTGCTTAGGTCCCTGCCAGCCATGTGAGAGACCTAGGAAGTTTCTGGCTCCTGGCTTTGGCCTGGCCCAGCTCTGACCATTGTGGCCAACTGGAGAATGACCAGCAGATGGAAGATTCCTGTCCTTCCCTCTCTCTCTGTAACTCTCTCAAATAAATAATTAAATCTGGAAGAATAAAAAAGACACCTGATGTATCCTAAGTACAGACTTTCTACTTTCACTTGCCATCTCATTACAAGTTCCTAGTAGAAGTATAAAGTATTTTTGAAAATCAGTACATTACATTTATCTAGCATGTGAAAACAAATCACAACAGAAGGTTCAAAACTATATCAAGAATCTCAAATCTGAAATGAAAAAAAAAAATTAAAAAACATCCTTAAACTGTTCTTCAGGTATTTATTACAGATGTTTCCCTTAAACCAGTAAATTTCCTGTATGTTGAGAGATAAACTGCCCAAAATAAAGACAAAGCAGTACAACAAAATCTGACAGCACATGAAACACAACAAATTCACAGACTGTGGCAATGTATCTTGCTATCCTTATAATTGGAAAAATAGGTAGCTGTCAATAATCAAGTCCAGAAAAAAAAATCCGTGAAAATGACAAATACTTCCAGGTTTTAATACATAACTCATTCTGACATTTAAAATCTACAAAGAATAATTTGCTCTGAATATTGTGATAAGCTGATTATTCTACAAAAAATTTAGACTTTTTCAATCAAATGAAAACCAGAGGAAATTAAAGAATGCCCAAACCAGAAAGTTTGTTAGAATTAACCACATAAACCAACAGTTTAACAAATCCACAAACATACATGTTCATAGTACCACTATTCACAATAGCCAAAAGACAGAAACAGCCAAAATGTCCATCAGGACATGAACAGAAAAACCACAGTATATACATATAATGATATAGATGAATACATATTATTCAGCCATAAAAAGTAGTATTGAAACATGCTAAAATGTGGATGAGTTTCAAAAACACTGTGCTAAGTCAAGGAAGCCAGAAAGAACGGTCACTAACTGTATGATTCCACTGTACAACATAGCCAGAATAGGTAAAACCACAAAATCAGAATATAGATTAGGGGGTGGGGAGGATGAGGAGAAGGGGAAATGGGGAACAAGTGATTAATGGGTACAGGTTTCTTTTCCAGGCAATGAAAAGGCATTGCAACTAGACAAAGGTTGTGGGTTACACAATATTGTAAATGTACTAAAATGTCAATCTCATCTAAGTAAATAAAGCTGCCACATGATCAGTAATAAGGCATCATATACTACTAATGTATATACAGAGTATACCTGAGGAGATCACCTGTTCAGGATTCTTGTAGAGCTCCATTTGATCAGGAGAAAATATAAGAAAGTTACAAATTGAAGGAAATTCTACACATAACTGGTCAGCACTCTTCAAAGGCCTCAAAGTCATGAAAGACAAAGAAAGACTATATAATTATCACACACTAGGGGAGACTAAAGAAACATGACCATTTAATGCTATGTAGACTCATACACTGGTTTCTGAGACAGAAAAGGAGAATGCTGGAAAAACTGGTAATATTTGCATAAAGTCTGCAATGTAATTATTACTGTAACAATGGTAATTTCTTAGTTTTTAAAATTATACTATAGTTATATAAGATGTTAATATCAGGAAAAGTTGGGTAAGAGGTACTATTTCTGCAGCTCTAAGATTATTTAAAAGAAAAAACAGTATAAAAAAGGAATGGAAGGAAAGAGAAGAATGTGGCCTTGCAACAGACCTTTAACCTCCTTCAAAACGTCTATGTTAGAAAAGTATAGTCAGGGCCAGTGCTGTGGCTCAACGGGTTGAAGCCCTGGCCTGAAGCACCACCACCCCATATGGGCACTGGTTCTAGTCCCGGCTGCTCCACTTCCAATCCAGTTCTCTCTATGGCCTGGGATAGCAGCACATGGCCCAAGTTCTTGGGCCCCTGCACCCACGTGGGAGATCCAGAAGAAGCTCCTGGCTCCTGGCTTCAGATCAACACAGCTCCAGCCATTGCGGCCATCTGGGGAGTGAACCAGCGGATGGAAGACCTCTCTCTGTCTCTATCTCTCTCTGTAACTCTGTCTTTCAAATAAATAAAATAAATCTTAAAAGAAAAGAAAGAAAAGTATTGTTTTAAATTAATAAGAAGTAAAGGGGTTATTTTAATGGCAAGATTTAATTCATAAAATTTGCATTTACCAAACAGATACAAATTCATTTTAGGATGAAGGGGAAGATTTCCTCAGTTAAGTCAAGAGTAATTGAATTTTACATATCAGGTTAAAATAGTTATTAACATTTTCAACAGAAACTTTCAAAATTGGAACAAGCAAAGTCAAAGGAATTGTTAAGACAAAACATTATTATAATTCATTCAGGCTACAACTACATTTTAAATTTAGTATTAAAATGAGGAAAGTGGCCGGCGCCGTGGCTCAACAGGCTAATACTCCGCCTGCGGCGCCTGCACATCGGATTCTAGTCCCGGTCGGGGTGCCAGATTCTGTCCCGGTTGCCCCTCTTCCAGTCCAGCTCTCTGCTGTGGCCAGGGAGTGCAGTGGAGGATGGCCCCAGTGCTTGGGCCCTGCACCCCATGGGAGACCAGGATAAAGCACCTGGCTCCTGCCTTCGGATCAGTGCGGTGCGCCGGCCGCAGCGCGCCGGCCGCAGTGGCCATTGGAGGATGAACCAACGGCAAAGGAAGACCTTTCTCTCTCTCTCTCTCTCTCTCTCTCACTGTCCACTCTGCCTGTCAAAAAAAAAAAAAAGAGGAAAGTACATTTATTTTAGCTGAATGACTAGAATAACACTGACAAATCAGTTTGATACTTTGATCAGATCTAACTTTACTTTAGATCTATAACCTTGTCCTTGGATACATTATAATTAAAAAAAAAAACTTAAAAAGAGATTTTTTATATGCAATTAACCAGTTAGTACATAAAACTTCCCATTGCCATAGCATGTATTCAGAAGGTAACTTCCTCCTGAAAACAGTGTATACACTGACCAGAACGATCAATGCTTAAAATGACACCCACTGCTTCTTTGGGGGACATCGGATGCAGAATGTCCCCCGAAGATCCATGTGTTAAAATCTGGTCTCTTGGCCGGCACCGCGGCTCACTAGGCTAATCCTCCATCACACCGGGTTCTAGTCCCGGTCGGGGCACCGATCCTGTCCCGGTTGCCCCTCTTCCAGGCCAGCTCTCTGCTGTGGCCAGGGAGTGCAGTGGAGGATGGCCCAAGTGCTTGGGCCCTGCACCCCATGGGAGACCAGGAGAAGCACCTGGCTCCTGCCATCGGATCAGCGCAATGCGCCGGCCGCAGCGCGCCTACCGCGGCGGCCATTGGAGGGTGAACCAACGGCAAAAGGAAGACCTTTCTCTCTGTCTCTCTCTCACTGTCCACTCTGCCTGTCAAAAAAAAAAAAATCTGGTCTCTTAAGTCTGATCCTAAGGACAGAAAGAGGATGAGAACTTTGCCCCACTGTGTTCTTTGGAGATGGGCCTTCGGAAGCAGACTGAATTGGCTGGTGATGATGAAGCCCTATTAAATTTTGATGGCTTTCTGAGAGTACACAGGCAAAGACACACACAGACCCCCTGTAATTTGTCACGTGATGCTCTGTCCCACTAGGAACTATGCTAGCATGAACATCATAACCATAGGCTGAACAATGGGGCCTTCCAGATCTTGGACATGAACTTCCCAAACTGTGAGCTGAACAGGCCGTGTGTGTGTGTGTGTGTGTTTGTGTGTGAAGTTAGCTGCCTTAGGTATTTTGTTGCCATAATGAAAAGTTGACTAATATACCCACCAACACAAGTTCTGTAAACTTTCCAATGTTATTAATCACATTTAACATCCTGCCATCCAAAAACTATATGTGACTATAGGTAACTCACACTGATAAGATAATCATCTTCTTAAATCTGCTGATTGCTAATAAAAGAGACATTTAAATAAATAAATTTTAAGAACCACACATTCTCATTCTCAGAAAGGGCCAAACCCACTGACACCTTAATTTCAGACTTCTGGTCCCTAGAACTATATGATAATAAATTGATAATTAAGCCCCCTAACCTGCACTGTTTAATCACAGTGGCCTTAGGAAACCAATACTGCTATTTAGCAAATTAAACAGTAAACTCCTGCTAACAAGACAGACTTCCCTGGAACTGTACTCAGATTAAAGGCAGCCATTTCCTGAGCCCCTTTGGCCAATACACTGAAGTTGACCGCCATGATCATCCTCTAACAGGGATGTGGAACTGTTTTTCTGCCAAGAACCACTTGGATATTTATAACATCATTCTAGGGTCACACAAAATTATCAATTTAAAAATAAGCCTACTATTGATTTATTGGATTTTGAGTACCATCTGTACCAGACCACATGAATTCATAGGCATTATATGGTAAACAGGCCAGATGTTCACCACCCTGCAAAGAAGCCCCACCTTGAACCCTACTTCTGCAGCATGGCTATCAGCTCTATACCACACCAAAACAATGAATGAGACCTTGAGTGAGTACCAGGTTGATGTTCCTCACTAAACTGGAACCTTCGCCACCTAGTTTAAAAGAAGGGCTGCCTAAAATTCTCTGTGCCTCTCAAATGTCTTTAAAAATCTCTGGAGAAATCTGCCTTCTGTCTTGGTTACTGCAACAGAACATAAGAATGCAAGCCAAAATGATATGGAAACAGAAATTCCTATTGGCAACCAGACAGGAAGATGGTATACAGAGTAAAAGTGAAGGCCATTTTGATGTATTTCCTTAAAACCAACATCACTTCCTCTAAAGTCAAATCATTCCCATCTGAGTCCCACTTATCTTGCTATACACACAGCTTTGAAACCTGAACTCACATAATCTCCCCAGGCAGATGAATCAATTAATTCACAAGCTTTTATTGGGATTCGGCTCCCAGGCGAGGTTCCCTGGTCCCAACAGAGCAGGGGGCCAGGGAAGTCGCACATCAGAGGTTGGAAGGGCCCCTTTTATACTTTTACAGATACAGGGCATGGGGGTTAAAGGTCGAGGCAGGTCTGATCCTCATTGGTTGACGCACCCGCGGGGGGCCTTGACAAGGACTTTTCTTCCCCGGAAGTGCGAGTAGGGACTCTCCATTCCCAGAAGAATAGGCCTTCCCTCCTTGCAGATCCCAAAGCTACCAACAATTCAAAGCAAAACAGAAGGAAAGATCAGCAAGGTCCCACCCTTAAGGAACTCATTCTAGGCTATACCAAATACTTTCAAATATGACCTTATTTCATGTGCTCGATGCATGTCATCTACTTTCATACTTTTTTTTTTTCACTAGGAAAGGATAAACTAAATTATTTCAGTTCTCTCAAACATACAAACATATAGAAATATATGTTCAAATGGAAGAATTCAAGCACCTGAGCTCACCGTGGTGATAGTGCAACATACGGCCTTATCAAGGGGCAACAGGATGGCTGGCTCTCAAATGTGTCATGGGAAGGCAGTCATCACCCTAAGGATCTATTAGGCTCCAGGTTTGGCCTTCAGTCACACTGACTAGAAATGGAATTCTGATAGAAATTTGCCCAAGGACACACGACTAGCAAGTAACAAGGCCAGAATATGAACCTTGTCTGCTGAAGTCTTAATCATTATTCCACCTGCAATGAAAACACTGAGTATAAATGTGTAACTCCCTGCAGATACATCCAAACAAAGAGAAAAAACAGAATATTTAAAATCTTCCCCTGCAATGAGCACTACCAAATTCAACCTTTGGCCTCTCCTTTTACAAGGATGGCAGACCAATCCACTCCCACCATCAGGGGACACATTCCTTCTTTAGCTGCATCAATACAATGAATGAAGTAAAAGATTTGCAAGCCCATCAGTCATTTTGCTTCTTTAAAGACATGGAATCTGGAGCCAGCATTGTGGCACAGCAGGAAGTCACCATCTGCAACATCAGCATCCTACATGGGCACCAGTTTCTATCTAGGCTGCTCCTCTTCCAATCCAGCTCTCAGGCAATGGCCTTGGGAAAAGCAGTGAAACATGGCCCAAGTAGTGGGGGCCCTGCTACCCTGGGCCCTTGCTACCAATGTGGGAGACAGAAAAGAAAACTCCTGGCTTTGATCTGGCACAGGGCTAGCCATTGCAGCCATCTGGGGAATGAACCAGAGGATGAAGACCTCTCTGTCTGTCCCTCTCTCTGTATAACTCTAATTTTCAAATAAATTAATATTTTAAAAAATGGAATCTTTGGATCAGCTGTTCCCTGTGTAGATTTTAAACTCTCAAAATCTGCTTATTCAGCAAAATTCACTGCTGAAAATAAAGCTGTTTCATGCAAAAACATAAATGTACTTAGGTATGTACACAATTATTCCACTATACACTGTTCATTAAATTATGTATTTCATTTCTTGCTATGTGTACTACTATATATATTGTTTAAATGCTAAAAATATTAAGATGATAATATCAGTTTGTCCTCAAATATACCAAAAACCTAGCAGAAGGGAGTTAAGCTTAGAAAAAATTACAAGTACTCTTGGTAAACAGCAGTCCAGAACAGGGAATATCTAACAGGATATTCAGAAAAACAAAACAAACAAGATTAAATTGAAATAGCAGAAGGGAATTAAAAGGCCTAGCTGAAAAAATAAAAATATAAATACATGTCAATGTAGAAAAGTGAAAGAGAAAACTAAAGTTTCCAAGTCAAGGAAAAGGTAAGCTGCTCAAAATTATTACACGGGGGCAAGAAGGTCAGACCATTAAAGAATTAACAATATGTTGTCTATTCTTGATATCTGAGACAGTTACAGTTCTTACTACAAAAGAAATCCTCAGTTGGTAGAGAGCTTAAAACATGGCTTGGGATACCCATATTCCATCTCAGACTGCCTGGGTTTGAGTCTTGGCTCTGCTCCCACATCCAGAAAGGCACCAGATGGTTAGATCCCTGCCAAACATGTGAATGACCTGGATTGGAATCCTAGAAAGCGGCTTTGGCTCCAGCTTCAGCTGTCATGGGCATTTGGAGAGTGATCCTGAGAATGGAGCTCTCTTTGTTTCTGCCAGTTGCCCATCCTTAAGAAGTAAACATTCCCTGTCACAACTGAGACCAGAAATGCCATTGCATGCGCTGATGCTGTGGCACAGTGGGTAAAGCCACCGCCTAGAGCGCCAGCATCCCATATGGACTCCAGATCGAGTCCCAGCTGCTCCATTTCCAATCCAGCTCTCTGTGATGGCCGGGGAAAGCAGTATAAGATGGCCCAAGTCCCTGAATTCAAGTGGGAGACCCAGAGCAAGCTCCAGGCTCCTGGCTTCAGATCAGCCCAGTTTAGGCCAACACGGCCATTTGAGGAGTGAACCTGCAGATGGAAGACCTCTCTCTGTCTTTCTCTCTCTTTCTCTCTGGCTCTGCTTCTCTGTAACTCTGCCTTTCAAATAAATTAATTAATTAAAAAAAAAAAAGAAGAAGAAGAAATTGCCATTGCAGAGAATGGGGAGGGAACTTTTATAAAGAATCAGAAGGTAGGGCTGGCATTGTGGCACAGCATGTAAAGCTGCCACCTGTGATGCCAGCATCCCATATGGGTTCTAGTTCATGTCCCAGCTGCTCCACTTCCAATCCAGCTCCCTGCTAATGCCCTCGGAAAAGTAGCGCAATACAGCCCAAGTGTTTGGGTCCCTGCTACCCATGTGGGAGACAAGATGAAGCTCCTGGCTCCTGGCTTTGTCTTGGCCCAGGCCTGGTCATTACAGCCATCTGTGGAGTGAATCAGCAAAGGGAAGATCTCTATGTCTCTCCTTCTCTAACTCTGACATTCAGACAAATAAATAAATCTTAAAAAAAAAAAAAAAAAACTACATGATGAGATCTACCACTGAAAACTGTTTTGAGATTATACGTTTCATATTCCTACTTTGGAATAGTATGAAGCTCTCAAAACAGAATGAGTGGAACTACATACTCACATGGAAAGAAGCTAAGGTCAAAAACAAAAAACCAATTGGGGCCGGCACTGTGGCACAGTGGGTTAATGCCCTGGCCTGAAGTGCCGGCATCCCATATGGGTACCAGTTCGAGTCCTGGATGCTCCACTTCTGATCCAGCTCTCTGCTATGGCCGGGGATAGCAGTAGAAGATAGCCCAAGTCCTTGGGCCCTGTACCCATGTGGGAGACCTGGAAGAAGTTCATGGCTCCTGGCTTCAGACTGACACAGCTCTAGCTGTTGTGGCCAACTGAGGAGTGAACCAGTGGATGGAAGACCTCTCTCTCTCTCTCTGTCTCTCCTCTCCTCTGTGTAACTCTTTCAAATAAATAAATAAATCTTAAAAAAAAATAAGATGGCAGATTAATACGCATCATATGACTTTTCCAGTACAGAGATTAGAGAGTCAGAATAAAATATAAATAAGGTCCAAACCAGAATATGGAGAAATAACTCCAGAGAAAAATGTCAGGAACAATCTACAAACCCTGTTAAATGAAGAAATGAAGAGAGCAAGAATGCCTGAAATGCCTCGATTGGCTTAACCCTTAAAATAGTATATAGATTCCTTGTTTACTCTGCCAGCTGCTTATCAAATTTTAATTATAGCTTTAAAAACCTCTCATTTGTCATAAATT
Source organism: Lepus europaeus (assembly GCF_033115175.1). Lineage (NCBI taxonomy): Eukaryota > Metazoa > Chordata > Mammalia > Lagomorpha > Leporidae > Lepus > Lepus europaeus. Next base: position 153,191,489 of record NC_084828.1, read on the forward strand.
TCAAATTAGTAGTATTTGCAATAGCACATTTCTGACACATGAAGGAGAAAAAGAAATTTAAGAACAGTGGACAAACTGGCAGGAAAGCACAGCCTTTGCCCTACATGAAACCTGCATACAAACTACTATCCAACTGTCAAATTTACATTTGCTCCAATACTCACTGAAGATTTTTTGTCTTATATACAGATGTTTCCTAACCTAAATATAGGATAAGATCTTTCTGCCATGAATTTACAACTTTTTATCTCCAATACCCAATCTTAGTCATTAAAACTTAACTAAACATTTCACTATCTGTATATTATACTTCAATTTTACAAGGAGTGGGGGAAAAGCCTTAGCTACACATGATAGGGCAGGCTACTGAGCACAATGGGTCCACAGAACTGTACTGCCTCTTTTCGGAAAGAGATAAACATGAGTGACGACAAGACAATTTCCTTAAAACAATGTCACTAACATATACGCCCACTTAACAATACACTGTCCAATACACTGTGCCAGGTAATATGGTGCAAACACACTATCATTCTTCCTGCCAATAACTGCTTTAGAGCTAGACTTCATTAAATCAAACAACACATGGTGATAGCTGTTAGGCTGGATAAAGGAGGACATGTTAGGCTGGATAAAGGCTTTTAAATGAAGCCAATAAAACTGAAAGAGGCCGTGGTCGTTGGAGCCATTTTGGGAATGAACCAGCAGATGCAGGATCTGTCTGTGTGAGTCTTCCTCTCTCTGTAACTCTGCCTTTCAAAGGAATAAAACAAAAATCTTCAAAAACAAAAAAATGGGGTGGGGAGGGGCAGCCTTGTGGTATAGCAGGTGGAGCTGCTTCCCATATAGGCACTGGTTTGAGTCCCAGATGCTCTACTTCCCATTCAGCTCCTTGCTGATGAGCCTAGGAAAACAGCAGAAGACAAGTGCTTGGGCTCCGAAACCCACATGGGAGACCCAGATGAAGCTCTTGGCTCTTGACTTCAGTCTGGACCAGCCCTGGCCATTGTGGTCATTTGGGGAGTGAACCAGCAGATGGAGGATTGAGCTCTTTCTCTCTCTCTCCCTCTCTCTCTAACTCTGCCTTTTAATGAATACAGTTAAAAAAAAAAAAAAAACTTAAAAAAAACTGAAGAAAAGAAATTTCCATCTTCAAGGAGGATAAAGATTGTTTCTCAGCTGGAACTAAAGGTTGGCTGTTGCTGATAGTAGCCACTCTGTGAACATGAAGGAACAAGTCTAAGAACAAATTCTCATAAAATATTTGGAAGCCAAGCTCTACAGCTGCCTCTACCTATTTCCATAATGGAAGAAAAACTTCATTCTGGAATAAGCAGATTATTTGAAGGTTTCCATTATTCAAAAGAGAAATTAAAGAATTTTTAAGTATTTTAAATAACCTCTAAAAATAAGTACCAATGTGAAAGTTGTTTGAAAGTAGGCAATAACTCTTCATATTTTATAAATTACAATCTTTTGAAGTCTAATGTAAGTTTTCTTAAATCCATTAAGAGTTCAATCACAAAAGTCTAAGTGACCAGTTAACAAATAAATGATGGATACAGGCTGGTATTACTTGATGGCATAAAACTGTTTACAATACATTTCTCAATAAAGAAAAATTGAATTATAACCCAAGGGTGGGTTAATTTGTACAAATTTTGAATAATGTCATATATATTTCTGAAACAGATGCTTAGAGACTCTGGAAAACCACTGTGCTCAATCAGAAGCCAGATTAAAGTTCCGTCTGGAGCTTAATGGCTCCGTGGTTCTATTGCAATTACCCAAGTCACCAAAATGAGTCTTAATGGTTGCACATCACAGAATCTCTCTCAGAGGTATCTATAGTCTTGTCCACAAAACTTGTAAAACCAAACTGTAAAAATAACTTTATCTATGTATACACAGACATATAAGATGCAATAGGTACCCAAACACTACTGTATTTTTCAAGGACACTAAAACCAATGATAGAGAAACCAGAACACTGAGCTTTTCTTGTATGATTTTAGCTGGTTATTCATCAGCATCTTCTGTTTTTACACCCAATTGTTGGGATATCTCAGCTTGACATGGAAAAGACAAAGTTAATTTTCACCTATAATCAGGTTCCAGAGTAACTTAGATACCTACAATAATCTCTTTCATATTTTTATTTCTCTTCCTCATATCTTTTCCCAAGCATCAACATCTAACCAAATCAGAAAAAAAATGAATAAGGCCATTTTACCTTTTCATGTATGGAATCTGCCAGGAGCCAGAGAATTTTAGAGCATGTAGGTCTAAAATTCAAGGATCAGCTTCTAGACCGATAATATTCTAAGTATGGTCTAGTTCTACTGCCTCTACATGAAATATTCATTTAAAACATTTTTTAGGGAGCCAGCATTGTGATGTAGCAGGTAAAGCTGCTGCCTGTAATGCCAGCATCCCATATGGGCCCCAGTTTGTATCTCAGCACCTCCATTTCTGATCCAGATCCCTACTAATGGCCTGGTGGAAAGCAGCACAAGATGGCCCAAGTGCCTGGGCTCCTGCACCCATGTAGGAGACTCGGAAGAAGCTCCTGGCTCCTCGCTTTGGCCTGGCCCAGCGCTGGCCATTGCAGCCATCTGGGGAGTGAACCAGTGGATGGAAGATCTCTCTCTCTCTCTCTCTCTCTCTCTCTCTCACTCTCTCTTTTTCACACACACACACACACACACACACTCTCTCTCTGTAAATCTGCCTTTTGAATAAACAAATAAATCTTTTTAAAAAATTTCTAGCAGTATGACAGAGTAAAGAGTTTTAACTTGTGTCTGGTTTTTCTTTATTTAGAATAGGCTATAAGGTCAAACTAAAATGCCAAATTCCACATGAAAATGTTTGTTGACCTAACAAGGGAGTTTTGTTTTATTTTGTTTTGTTTAGCTACAACCCAGGTCCTCTGATTAAATGACAATTTATTTGCATCTGTTATCTGGTCAGCCCAGAACACACCTGAGTGTTCAATGAAATATCTAACTATGCTTCTCAAAATATAACACCCTTTTGTTGTAATGAAAACAGTTTAATGAATTACATGGAACAATTTTTTAATGATCTGGCATTGTATAGCATGGTATGGTATGGCATGATATGATAATGATATGATACACAAAAAGCAGAACACACATGGTATATGTATGTATGTAAAAATACAGGTCAGGCATCCTTAATTCAAAAATTTCAAAACTTTTCAGTGCTGATATGATGTCACAAGTAGAAAATTCCACACCTAAGTTCATTTGATGGATTGTAATCAAAACACAGACTAAAATTATCTTTGGGTTATGTGCATAAATGAATTTTGTATTTACATTTTGGAACCATCACTAAAACATCTCATTACATGAACACCAATATTCTTAACTCTGAAAAAAATCTGAAACATTTCCGGACCCACACATTTCAAAAAAGGGGTATTTAACCCGTTTGTGAATATGTACACATGTGTGTATCCTGGGATATGATTTAAATTTTATTTCATACAGTGGATGGTTCATGAACCAAAAACACTGTGAATGAAGAGCAGCAACTAGATCAAAATCTTCAGCTCACAGATGCAGAAGCTCAGACTCAAAGTCACAGTCAGCTGGAAGCAATTCCAGTGCTTTCCTTTATATTCTTGATTGTGAGTTTGTCTGCACATTGAGATCTGCAAAGCCAATACACAGAAAACAAAAAATACTCATATACCCCAGAGTTAATATTTAAAAATCCTAAATCAACTAAAACTTTATATGTATTTTTTATTTTAAATACTAAAGATGAAAAATGTTTAAGTATAGTAATACATATTGAATTACATATGAATTTAAAATGGCCCCAAAACAAAACCTAAAACAAAACTCCTCAACTCTGTTTTTTTAAAAAACTAAAATGCAAATAAAATACAAGGAGGAAAAAAAAAAAAACCACTGACAACATGCTATAAAAAGGTTGATCTTATGGGCGCTGGGTTCTAGTCCCAGTTGCTCCTCTTCCAGTCCAGCTCTCTGCTGTGGTCTGGGAAGGCAGTGGAGGATATGGGAGACCAGGAGGAGGCACCTGGCTCCTGGCTTCAGACTGGCGCAGCTTCAGCCATTGCAGCCATTTGGGGAGTGAACCAACAGAAGACCTTTCTTTCTGTCTCTCTCTCACTGCCTGTAACTCTACCTGTCAAATAAATAAATAAAAATCTTAAAAAAAAAGTTGATCTTCTTAATATATAATTTGTACTTTTTTTGAAAATATAAGAAAAATACCTATATATCAGGCAAACAATATTAAGAGTTAAATTGTAATACATGAGAACAGCAAGAGCATTACAAAATGTACATTAAAACAAGATACTACTTCTCTCCTGTAAGATTAGCAAAGAAGTTTGCTTTTTAAGACCTTTTTTTAAAGTATTTATTTATCTGAGAGTTACCAGGATAAAAGGAGAAAGACAGATCTTCCATTTGCTGATGCACTCCCCAAATGACTGCAAGGTCTGATCCAGGCCAAAGCCAGGATCCTGGAACTTCATCTGGGGCTCCCACATGGGTGGCAGGGGAGACAGCATTTGAGCCATCTTCCGCTGGTTTACCAGATACATTAGCAGGGAGCTGTACTGGAAGTGGAGCACCTGGAACTCGATCTAGCTCTGATGTGGGACGCTCGCATTTCAGGCTTAACCCACTGAGCCAAAACACTGGCCTCTGCTTCTTAAGTACTGTTACTTTTGTTGTTGTGAAAAATCAAGGAATCTCAAAATTTGTTCATGGGAACGAAACCTGTAAATTTTGACAACATCAAAAGACTTATTATAATTACTCTCATATCCTCTTATTTCACTTCTGTAATTTATCCAATGGAAATAATGAGGAACACATACAAACATAATTTAAAGTATCAAAAGAGGTAGAAATACAGTATAGTTGGTTAAGCTGCCACTAAGGACACCTCCACCCCACACTGGAGTACCTAGGATAAAATCTCACCTCCACTTCCAATCAAGATTCCTGCTAATGAGCTTGGGAAGTAGATAATGGCACAAATACTTGGGTTCCTGCCACCCACATGTGAGACATGCATGGAGTTCTGGACTCCTGGCTTCTGCCTGGCCCAGCCCTGGCTGTTGTGGGCATGTGGGGAGTGAACCAATGGAAGAAAGATCTCTATCTCTCTCGCTCTCGTGGGCATGTGGTGAGTAAACCAGCACTCTTTCAAGTAAATAAATAAAACTTTTTTAAAAGTATTTTTAATGCAGTACTGTATACAATACAGTGAATTGTACTGACCCAATTAGAGAATTATATTGACCTAAACAGTCATCAATGGTAACTGGTTAAATGAATTATGGCACATACATAAAGTAGAATGTTATGCAACTATTAAAGGCATGATTTAAAGTATTTAGATTTAAAGTAGATTTAAAGATTTACTTTAAATAGATTTAAAGTATTTCCTGCCCATAATATACTGTTCAGTAATATATAATAATCCCATAAATTCATATTTCAAAATCTTTTAAAATAGACTTAATCTCTCCTTGTTGGTAAATAATAACCCAATATTTAGAATAGGGACAAAATGCATTTTTACACAGAATTTTCCAATGTGTTCATATAATCAAAATTACACAAGAAAAAATGAAAGAAGGAATGGAACAGAAAGACAAGGAGACAGGAAGGGAGAGAAAGAAGACAGAAGGAAAGCAAGCAGACCAGCAGCCACAGCTAAATATGGGGAAATCCCATCATAAAGATAAGCTATATAGAGCCACTAGGTTTCTTTAATTACTCCAAACCGAGCAGTAACTAAGGAAAGTTTTCTGACAGGGAAAACGCAGCCTCGGAATATCCAGCAGCAGTACATAAAGCAGGCATCAGCACAGACCTCTGCTCTACCCTTTGTACACTGTGTGAAGTCAGGAGTCATAGAAGCCCTGCCTTTTTATGCAGGATTGAGCAGAACAGCCAAGAGTAGCAGGCCCATGGGAGGCAGCAAAGGCATTAGCAGCAGCCAGTGCAACATCATTACAAGTGGCAAAAGAAATGGCTAATTGCAGATCCTACTGCCATAGAGGAGCCTGAATACAAATAGAAAAAGTAAAATAAACTCCTTCCACGAGGGTAAGAAAGTTGGGTTTAGTAGGTCTACTCTACTCCTAAGAGAACTGTATTGCTAACTTGCACACATACAGATTAGTATTTAGCACTACAGTACACAATTACCGACTTAGTATTTCAGCCTATGTTACATTAATCTCTTTATATAGATGAGAGTACTTTAAAAATTCACGGAAAAATGGAATTATTTTATTACTTTGTTGTAAAGAATTTTAAAAATCATGTGTAGTTTTTTCATGATATCCATTTCCCATGAACTTTTTTTGAAAGATTTATTTACTTATTTGAAAGGCAGAATTGCAGAGAGACAGAGAAAGGGAAAGAGAGAGGCATTTCCCTCCATAGTTTCATGCCCCAGATGGCCACAATGGCTGCGGCCGGAGCAGGCAGAATCCAGGAACGGAATCAGTCTCCCATGTTGTAGAGATTCAAGCACTTGGGCCATCTTTCACTGCCTTCCCAGGCACATTAGTATGGAGCTAGATTGAAGTAGATCATCTTGAATTTGAACTGGCACCCATAAGGGATGCTGGCATCAAAGTCAGCGGCTTAACTGGCTGCACCACAATGTCAGTCCTCACCATGAACTGTTAAAGACCTATAGTACATATGTATATATACAAAAAAAAGTAGCTTAAAGTTCTTATTCTATTTCACAAAGACCTAAATTTATTTTTAATTTTTATTTATTTATTCAATTTCATTTTATTTGAAAGGCAGAGCTATACAGAAAGAGAGACCTTCCACCTGCTGGTTCACTTGCCAAATTCCAGTAACAGTCAGGGCTGGGCTAGGCCAAAGTCAGGAGCCCAGGGCTCAATCCAGATCCCCCTCCTGTCTGCCAGGGACCTAAGAACTTGAGGCATCATCTATTGTCTTCCAGGTGCATTAGCAGGAAACTGGATTGGAAGTAGCCAGGACTCAAACCAGGCACTCAGACATAGATGCAGATGTCCCAAGCAACGACTTAGATAACTACTATGCCAAACAGCCATCCCAACAATTTAAAGGTTAGAATGTGAAATTCAATAATCCTTAATACTCACAAGTATATTTAAAATACTTAATTTCCCAAGCACACTAATTTTATTATAAAGGTATATGACACTGCCCTTAACTGTGCAAGAGGACCAGGCATTTCCCTAAGTGCTATATGAACTTCTTCCATTCACTGAAACACACTAACTGAAATTTCACAGAACCATTTATGTTCAAAATTATTCTTTTAAAGCAGTCATCTCCAAGAAAGTGAAAGGTTACCAAATACTCCTATAAATGCTTAAAATAGTTAAGCCACATAGTTCTCCGTCCTGTCATAATCTATACTATAAAGTGGAGTGGGAGGGGAATATCAAATCTGAATTACGTAACAACTACTTTGGAGGGTAGGGAATGTCACCTATGCCAAGACAAATGCAGATTTTAGGGTAGGAAGAGTTCTGGCAACATGCTGGTCTAGTAGTAAAGGGCGCAAGGACATTTTTCCAATAAAAGGGTTCCATTTCACTTTTCATAATGATAAAAAGAGGGCTGGGGCTGTGGAGTCATAGGCTAAGCCTCTGCCTGTGGCACCGGCATCCCATGTGGGTGCAGGTTCTAGTCCCGGTTGCCCCTCTTCCAGTCCAGCTCTCTGCTGTGGCCCAGGAAGGCAGTGGAGGATGACCCAAGTGCTTGTGCCCCTGAACCCAAATGGGAGACCTGGAGGGATCTTCTGGCTTCTGGCTCCTGATTGGCCTGCTCCAGCCTTTGCGACCATTTGGGGAGTGAACCAGCAGATGGAAGACCTTTCTCTCTGTCTCTCCCTCTCTCTGTCTGTAGCTCTTTCTCTCATATAAATAAATAACAGTCTTTAAAAAATAAAATGATGAAAGGGTCTTGGACTCAAACTCATACAATTACCTCAAATTCCTTCCAAGAAATAGCCTGTACAATGTTCCCCAAAATAAAGACACTTTTTTCTTTCTTCTCCATTTGACTCTGCATGTCATTATGCTTCATGCATCTACATGCTACACTAACAATATAACTAAAATATGAGTCAACATGACACATAATAAATAGGAGGCCCAACTACTATTCATTTAAAGTATTGCTTGTGTGCTAAAAATAAATTCTGCATTTAAGGGTACTTCAGAAAGTTAATGGAAAATGGAATTAAAAGATAAATTTTGGTGCAAAAAATTTTGAATCAGTGCACAGTTTTTTTAATAATATGTGTTTTTCAGAAACTTGTTGGAAACATGGATTTCAAAAAAATTGTACTTCTAAATAAAATGATCTTTCAATTTCATTTTTCTATACACATGCTGAAGTATGCTTCTATTAACCCATCAACTCACCACAAACCAAAATCCACACTAATTCACAAATGTTATTCCTCAAAAAATTCTTTATTTTACAGCAATATAAAAGTCATGAGGGAGGAACCAGAAAATTTGCGACAGCATGACTAATTCTACAACCTATTATTACTCATGTGACACTAATAAAATCATTCAACTGACAATCTGAGGTGGTACCAAATACAATATATAAAGAAATGTAGGCTGGCACCGCAGCTCATTAGGCTAATCCTCTGCCTGCGGCGCCGGCACCCCAAGTTCTAGTCCCAGTCGGGGTGCCGAATTCTGTCCCAGATGCCCTTCTTCCAGTCCAGCTCTCTGCTGTGGCCAGGGAGTGCAGTGGAGGATGGCCCCAGTGCTTGGGCCCTGCACCCGCATGGGAGACCAGGAGGAAGCACCTGGCTCCTGCCATCGGATCAGCACAGTGCGCCGGCCGCAGTGGCCATTGCGGGGTGAACCAATGGAAAAAGGAAGACCTTTCTCTGTCTCTGTCTCTCTCACTGTCTAACTCTGCCTGTCAAAAAAAAGAAAAAGAAAAAGAAAAAGAAAAGGAAAAAAGAAAAAGAAAGAAGAAAGAAATGTAAATACTTTTCTTACAAATTCAATAGAAAATCTCTCCCTCTTTTTTTTTTTTAATTTGAGAAGCAAAGAGAGAGACAGAGGGCTCCTATCTTATGGTTCACCCCACACAGGCCTGCAGTTAGTCAGAAATTCAATTCCAAGTTTCCCACATGGGTTTAGAGATCCAAGTACTTGAGCCATCACTGCTGCTTAGTTAATACTCATGGTGCACATCAGTAGAAACAGGAGTCAGTATAAAAGCAGGGACTCAAATCCAGGCACTCTGATATGGGACCAGGTGTCCCAACCAGCATCTTAACTACTGAACCAAATACGATCTCCAAAAGCCATTGTTAACAGTCACACTATTCAACTACACGGATACTTTTGCATGAGAATTAGAGATGGTTTTGGGTTTTGTTTGTTTGTTTGTTTGTTTGACAGGCAGAGTGGACAGAGAGAGAGACAGAGAGAAAGGTCTTCCTTTGCCGTTGGTTCACCCTCCAATGGCCGCTGCAGCCGGCGCACTGCACTGATCCGAAGCCAGGAGCCAGGTGCTTCTCCTGGTCTCCCATGGGGTGCAGGGCCCAAGCACTTGGGCCATCCTCCACTGCACTCCCAGGCCACAGCAGAGAGCTGGACTGGAAGAGGAGCAACCAGGACAGAACTGGCACCCCGACTGGGACTAGAACCTGGGGTGCCGGCGCCTCAGGCAGAGGATTAGCCTATTGAGCCGCGGCGCAGGCCTAGAGATGGTTTTGGTGTTGACAAATTCTTCTAGCTTCTTTCCAACTCAGAAACAGACATAAAAATCTGCATAATGCTTTCTCCTTATTCAAAAAAATTTTTTAAAATTACTTGCGACCCCATTTCAACAGAGCAAATACAATATAGGACAGAAAATTACAACATCATGACTGAGATTCAAAGAATACCATCAGTGTACCAGTTAAGGCTCTCAATTATAAACAACAGACTTATATTTTGGTTAATCTGAGTGGAAAAGGGATTTATTATCAAGGTGCTAGGTAGCTAAATAAACAGAGGCAAGTTGGGAGAATCAGACTTAGACAGGACTACGGCATGCAAATCACAGAAAACTTCCTGCCTCCACACCTCCAGTAAAGCTTGTAACTTCTGAAGGTATCAGGAGTGAGCATGTCATTGCAGCAATCAGGTCTCTCGTTTGCTCACTCCAGCTCCCAAGGTACAATTCCTTAAGCTACACAATGACTTCATGCTAGCCTTTAAGCTTCTTTAGCCTTCAGAGTTGAGGAGTAGCCTCTCTCCAAACTAGAAAGGGGATTAGGTAAGGTCCTAGACAGCAGAAAGCATACATGTTCTCCACTAACACTATCTGGCAGTAGACAGACCTGAATTGTTTTGATTTTGACTCTATGTCTCATTCACATCTATGAAATCTTACAAATTAAAAATTTATAAAAATTAGTTCTAATCACTAACATTATTTATCACATTTGGTACAATTTGTAGTTGATTTCCACAGCAAAACTTTACCCTTGCTGAAGGGGTTCTATCAACAAGTACTAGAGACTGAGTAATTTAGATGAGGTCTAGCAAGTTTCTTAATACACTATAAGTATTGCCTCTTGCTTTATATTCTATCCGTCTGCTAATCTGGTTTCTTGCTTGCCTTTTTTGCTGCAGCTGTGCACCGGGTTAACTGTTTCAATGGTTTTCCTACAATAACTCACAAATTTTTTCCTGATCAGTGTGCTGTATGATTGGTTCTTTGTTCCTAAGATAATTATTTTACATTTGTCTACACTGAACTGCATTTGCCATCTGCTGGCCCAATCACCTAAACAATCCAAATCTTTTGAATCTGATTGCATTGTTCCTCATTATTTCCCCTAGCTCCAATTTTAGGATCATCTGCAAACTCCAAGATCCTTTCTTTAAAGCTTGGACACATTTTAATACACTCATAGAGGGTTGGGTTTTTTGTTTTTTTTTTTTCTTTAGTGACCCTTTTAACAGTCCAGCTGAAACCCTCCAACTTGAAGTTTCCACAAACTTTATCCAAAGATACCTTTCAAATTCCATACTCAAACCACTTCCAGAAACAAAACTAACTAGAACCCTATCTATTTCATCTTTCCTTACATTGTCATGTTTTAAAAACCATTATATCTTCTAAGTTCTTCTCTTCAAAGTATGAATTCCTTTAAAGAATGAAAAACACTCTTTTTTATTATGGACATTCCTGGTGATTTTTTAATATTTGTTTTTGTTAATAGCATTCCTGAAGCACAGTTTTCAACAACTCCCTACATAAGGTATTCATTTACTCACAAAAGGCATTTATTGATAATACAATAGTAATCAGCATTAAGCACAGTGCACTCTTAGGACCTTGCTCTAATTATTTATTTCCCAAAACTTCAGTTTCCTACTAACAAAGATTTGAGAAACTAACTTCAAAGGAGCCATCATCTCCAGCATTTAGATTAACCTTTTACATATAAAGTAACATACTAGGATCTATGATTTCTAAAATCTTTCTACTTCATATTTCACAGGTTCCATTTATTTATAGCTGTCCAATAACACACTCTTTCTTTTGCAAGTTTCAAACCTTAAACACATATAAGACATTTGTTTAGAAGTCAACCTTCATATTTGGTTTATTTGACAAATCTGAACATAATATATCTTTGTTACTAAATTATGAAGTTGGGGAGCAGGTACATCCTTAGGTCTGAGAAGGATTGTTAGCACCATAAGCTTCAGTGATTTCTTAGTATAATTACATTTCTCCAAAAGCCCTACTTGTTTAACCTATTCACATTAGAAAAAATATATTGCTGTATCTGCTGCCATTTTAATATTTCAATTGACAGATGACATTTGCTATTTCAAGAACATAAGGTGAATTTTAGATCTACTTTCATTTACTCAATGATTTTATAAAAATAAATACAAACTCGTGCTTCCCTCCTCCCCCAAGATATAGAGGGTAAGATATACATAAGTAGCAAGAAGTATCATGGTGGTACAGTTACATGGCAGTTAGGAAAAGGGAGAATTTATTTTCAGCTACTGGATTAGAACCTTTGTGAAAGAGAAGCATTTGAACAATATCGAATATCATGTCTTTTAAAAACTATGGGCCGGCGCCGTGGCTTAACAGGCTAATCCTCCGCCTTGCGGCGCTGGCACACCAGGTTCTAGTCCCGGTTGCGGCACCGGATTCTATCCCAGTTGTCCCTCTTCCAGGCCAGCTCTCTGCTGTGGACCGGGAAGGCAGTGGAGGATGGCCTAAGTGCTTGGGCCCTGCACCCGCATGGGAGATCAGGAGAAGCACCTGGCTCCTGGCTTCGGATCAGCACGATGAGCAGGCCGCAGCGGCCATTGGAGGGTGAACCAACGGCAAAAAAGGAAGACCTTTCTCTCTGTCTCTCTCTCTCTCTCTCTCACTATCCACTCTGCCTGTCCAAAAAAAAAAAAAAAAAAAAAAAAAAAACTATGACCTGGGACTGGTGCTGTTGCTTAGTGGGTAAAGCTGCCACCTACAGTGCCAGTATCCCATATCAGTGCCGATTCAAGTCCCAGCTGCTCCATTTCTGATCCAGTTCTCTGCTATGGCCTGGGAAAGCAGTAGAATATGGCCCAAGTGTTTGGGCCCTTGCACCCACGTGGGAGACGCAGAAGATCTTGGCTCCTGGCTTCAGATCGGTGAGGCTCCAGCCATTGCGGCTACTGAGGAGTGAACCAGCAGATGGAAGATCTATCTCTCTCTCTCTCTGCCTCTCTGTAGCTCTTTCAAATAAAAAAAAATCTTTTAAAAATAAATAAATAAAAACTATGATCATTGTGTCACAGAAAAGATAAATATAAAATGCCGAAGTGAAAAAGAAAAAAAAAAGAGTCAAAATAGGGATTTGTTAGTTATTTCTGTATGATGGGGTGGGATTATGTGGGGTTTTTTTTTTAATTTAATTTTTAACTGAAAGGCAAAAAGAGAAAGAAAAAGAGAGAGAGAGAGAGAAACCATCTTCCACCCACTGGTACACTCCCCAAATTCTCACAACTAGAGCTGGATCAGACCAAAGCAAGGAGCCTGGAATTCAATCCAATTCTCCCAAATATGTGGCAGGGACAAAAGTACTTGAATTATTATCACCTGCTACTTCACAGTGTATGCATTACATGCAGGAAGTGTAGCCAGGACTCAACCCAGTCACTCCAATACAGAATGTGGGCATACATACCAGCATATTTTTTAAAGATTTTATTTATTTACTTGAGAGGCAGAGTTACAGACAGAGAGAGGGAGAGAGAGAGAGGTCTTCCATCCACTGGTTCACTCCCCAAATGGTCACAGCAGGGTGGAGCCAGAAGTATCTCCTGGGTTTCCCACAGGGGCATGGGGGCTCAAGCACTTGGGCCATCTTCTGCTTTCCCAGAACATAGCAGAGAGCTGGATCGGAAGAAGAGCAGACGGGAATTGAACCAGCACCCATATGGTCTGGGAGCACCACAGGTGCAGGCTTAGTCAACTACGCCACAGCACCAGCCCCACCTACCAGGTTCTTAACCGTTGTGCCAAATGTCTTCCCTTAAATTTTTCTTTAATGAACATATATTGTTCTTACAACAAACAGTAAAAGAGCCTTCTTTTAATTTTCAAATCTATTACCTTGACCAAGTGAAAATTTATTGGCCAAAAAAGGCTAATAATGGAAAAATTAAGTCAGTAACAAGTACCTAACCCTTTTTTTTTTTTAAATGACCATTGATTTTGAGTGGGATGATTTTATTGTAACGTGGAGTCTGAGAATCCATTAAGACAATTATTTTGAAATGGATCTTTATTTATTTATTTATTTGAAAGGCAGAGTTACAGAGAGGCAGAGGCAGAAAAGAGAGAGAGGTCTTCCATCTAGTTCACTTCCCAGATGGCCACAATGGTCGGAGCTGAGCCGATCCAAAGCTAGGAGCCAGGAGCTTCTTCCGGGTCTCCCATGCAGGTGTAAGGGCCCAGAACTTGGGCCATCGTCCACTGCTTTCCTAGGCCATAGAGGAGAGCCAGATGGGAAGTGGACCAGCCGAGACCTGAACCAGCGCCCATATGGGATGCCGGCACTGCAAGCAGCAGCTTTACCCACTACGCACAGTGCAGGCACCAAGACAATTATTTTGAGTACAGGCATTTGGCCCAGCAGTCCGGATGCCTGTGTCCCATATCAGCCGACCTGGATTTGATACCCGTCTCAAGCTCCAGTCTAAAGCTTCCTGTGAACACAGAGGCAGCAGTGATAGCTCAAGGGATTGGGTTCCTGACACCAATGTGGGATACTGGATGAGAGATCCTGGATTCTGGTTTTGGTCCAATCCAGCCTCAGCTGTTGAGGGCATCTCCCTCTCTCTCCATCACTTTTCAAATATTTTTAAAAGAACATTATTTTGAGTTATTCCAAAATAGTAAATTATTATGTCTTCTAACCTAGGTTTATGGAAGAACTTTTAACAACTAACTAGTCTGAATTTTTTTTAAGCTATGATGAAATGACACTGCAGTTGCTTCCAGGAATTTATGTATATTTTGAGTAAGATAACAAAACCATAAACCACCACTGACTTTCACATCAAACAGTTCCTCATTCACTAATACCTTGATTTTTGACTAATTATGCTAAACCCTACTGAAGTCACAACATTCTACATGATTTAACTCTACCTATAATCAAATCAAAAGCATTTCCATATATGTATCTTAAATCTTCCACATGACTCAGAGCATAGAGAAAGAAAGAAATGTGTATGTGTGGGGAATGCAGGAAATAAAAAGTCTGTCACCAGAGGCATAACATGGGTGGGGGGTTCAATAAACATTTACATAATTTAATAGCTGCTTAGATTTTTTTAAGAATTGTACTTTTTCATTGTTTGATTTTTAGGCTCTAAGCTATAGACTATATTTGATTTAGCAGTAAGTAGTATCCCATGATAAACTGAAATCCAAGCTCAACTAAATCTCTTCTGAGGTATATAATGAGCTATATGATTACTCAAATAATAAATAATTTCTAGTTCATCTAATCAGGAAATCTCCCTAAAGCATGACATTTTACTAATATCATTTCACAGATTCTTACTCATTTTCAACTTAAGAAAGTTAAAAGGGAAACCTGCTGGTCAATACAAATTCTAACAAAGGCAATAAGCAGAGAGAATTCAAATCGGCATTCACAGGCCACACCCAATAAGCCAACAATTCTTCTTAAATAATTAAAGACTTAAAAACTGAGCATTTCATATAAAAATCTAAATATGGGCACCAGTTAGAGATCCAGCTGCTCCACTTCCGATTCAGCTTCCTCTAATGTACCTGGGAAAGCAGCGGAAAATAGCCCAAATGCTTGGGCCACTGTACCCACATGGGTGACCCAGAAGAAGCTCCTGGCTTCGATTTGGCCCAGCTCCAGCCATTGAGAAGTGGGGAGTGAACAAGCAGCTGAAAAAAATCAATCTCTCTGTGGTGTCTCTCCCTCTCTCTGTAATTCTGCCTTTCAAATAAATAAATCTTAGGAAAAAAAAAAACTACACAAAACTTAACATTTTACATAAAGACCAACATTTCCCTTCTCTGTAAAGGGAAAAACTAAGTCACTTGAAGATTCCTATATTTAATAACAATAAGGACAATACAAATAAGCACAAGTTTCAAACTGGGTTGTTACATTAAAGAGTTAATACTTGTAAAAGGTTTAGAACAATACACAGCACATAACCTCTAAAAACGGAGTTGTTCTTACTAATAGTAGTAGTAGTTGTTGTTCCCAGAGGGCTGGCATATGTGAGCTTTAATAAATGTTTGATGAGGAGAAGCAAGGCAGTGACTGGAAATGTAGCTGAATGAATACAAGACCACTTAGAGTCTTAAGCATCCTCTCAACAATCCCAAATTTTTATGTAAAAGCTGAAAATCTCAGTGAACACGAAGTCACTCTGAACACGCAGAAACAAACCTCTTGTTATGGGCTTGAACACAAATTACTCTTAAACTCTGACAGAAACCAAAGAGCTAATTCTAAACATAAAGCATGCACATTACATGCTGTTCATAATTTATTTCCCAAGGAGTTTCAGAGTAAGTAGGCCTGTTTCATGCCCGCTAGAGCAGTCAGGGTTGTGCTATTTCCCAATTCTTCCAAGCCTCTCCAGGAATTTCAGCAGCTGAGCTCAGGAGCAGTGCAGGGAGGAACCCTGTTGCCTTGTAGGGCTACTATTCCAAAACTGCCGCCATGTAAATAAGTAACAAGAGAAAAAGTCAGGTCCAGCAGCAGCAGCTCTCTACAAAGTGATACCAAAAAGATGATCTGATCTTTAGCATACTAATCATCTCAGCTGAAGTAGTTTCTAATTAGTCTGGGAATAATAAAGAAGCTCAATTCTTCAAGTATTTAATTTAACAAAAGATAAAGACAGTCTCTCCTGACTCAAGCAGTATGCATATCCAGATTCCCTGCTATATCACAGAAATCCATTCACAGCCCTTAAAACAATGAGAAAAAGCAACAGAATTTACGTAAAAAGAGTAATTTGCTTTCCAACCTAAATAAACTTTACACAAACTTGTCTTTGATAATCGACTAAACAAGCTGCACCACCAGCATCAAGGGAGGGTGTGCAGATATCTGGCAGGTGCTGCAGTTTATCACAAAACCGTCTAAAATAATTGGAAGTGACAACCAGCACTACCACAAATGATTTATTAGTCTTTCACTCAGCTTTGCAGCTTCCTCAGGGCCAGAATAAATAATTTACCAACTCTCTATCTTCCAATCATTAATTCTTCCCTGTGCATCCAAACTACTCAACTCTGCGAGGTTTGGTGGAATAAAACACACAATAGGAATATTTTTCCAAATACAGAATTATCTGACCATATGTAAAGGCAAATTTGTCAATCAAGATGTACAATCCAGATGCAGGAGAAGGGCACAAAATTAGCAAAGGCAGTCGAGTTTGAGAGTGCCCATTTAATAAATTAAGTGACGAAGAAAAGCAAGCAGAGCCTAGCAAAGTGCTTCTCTCCTGGATGGGTGAGGAAGGATTCCAGTGACTGCAGACAAAGCAAAGGGGATCTAAGCACTCTGTCCTAGAGGGACTTGAAACCTCCAGGGTCACTTTCTCACAGGAGCCAAATCGCTGGCTGACTGGAACACCCTAAACTGTTTCAAAAATTACGGCATATAGTCAGTCCAGCCTCTCAAAAACAGGTAGAAAGTTTCAAACAGGAATTTGCTTTCATAAGTAGACTTAATAAAGAATAAGACTTCTCATTTAAAATATTTTAGTAACCATTTTGAATGGTTTTCTGAAAAAATTACAAACTGTCAAAATTCTAAAAAGATGTAAAAATCAAAGAAATAAAACTCGCTGAAAAATCTTATAACTGAAGTTTAAAAGTAAACATATTACTTATGCAGAAAAAACACACAGAAGGAAACACCACATCCTAAATCCATTTTTGATATAAGCTAGTCTTGTCTCATTAAATCAGCATATATGATTAAATCAGATCACTTTTAGTACATGATGCATTGCATTGTTAGAGCAGCATCTGTTTATCACACAGCATAAACATTTTTCAGCTTTGAAAACTACCTATACACCAGAAATGATCCAAACCAAGCAATTCACTTAATCTGTTATCTCTAGAAAAAAACTTTCAGTGAAAGGATTAATAACATTAATAGTCCAATATCTAACATCCTATCAGGCAGCTTCCAGCTACTGGGTACACAAAGAATTTCACAGATTTTTCTGTAACTGTTTGAGAGTGCACCACAATCCACATCTTAAGTATGTAACCTATGTTTAAATATACTTTAACTATGTGACTTCTACAATATATGTAATTTCTTCCAAAATAAAATAAACCAAGCTAGACTAATAAAAATTGTAATGTAAACTCAAAGCTAAAGAACGCAATTTAGGTAACATTTTAAAATATCTAACAAAATTTTTAAATGATCACAAAATTAAGAGTATATCTTTTTAATAATCAATAAATCTCATTATTAACTGAGTTATATAACCATCTAAGTGCAATTCATATTGTTCCTTTTAGGCAAAATTATGTCTTCTTCATGTACTAAACCAGCACATATGTTGCAACAGTAAAATAAACCCCAATGGTCCTAGCCTCTCACAGGTTAAAAAGCAAAAATATAAAAACCAGAAAACACACTTTAAAGAAATATTAAAAAGTAATAGCCAAGTAATGAAAGTCAACAGAGTGCCTTCCCCTAGGAGGTTCACACCTCCCTTAGGATATACCCCATGTGAAGAGATAGATGGGTCTGGGCCTCTGAATTTACAAGGCCTAAAGCCCACCAGATTATTATCAAGCCCCTTCTATCAGGTTCTATTTGCCTCTCAATCAGAAAACTTAATTGTAGCTTAGACAGCACCTTTCTTAGCTCCTCTAATAATGACTCTGTCCTTTGTTCTAGGCCCTGTCTAGTGCACTTGGGCCTCATTCCTTTGTAATCATAACCTCTACTCTACCACCAATGGCTCTACTCCCAACATGTGTGTACTGATGGTCCTCTTCCCCACTTCATGCTGTATAATTGTTCAAACCTGGTTAATGCCACTCTTAGGATCATTGGTTACTATCCTCACTCTGTCTTTTATGACCTTGTCTAAATATGATCAGAGTCGGCAAACTTGGAAGGCTTCCATAGCCTTGACAACTCATGACGACAGCGTAGGGTGGTTACTGGCGCCATAAACTAGAGTGTCAATTTGTTGTGTCAACAACAGGAGCCACTGTGCACTTGCTCCTCATGTGGGATCTCTGTCCTTAATGTGCTGTACATTTTGATTTAATGCTATAACTAGTACTCAAACAGTATGTTTCACTTTGTGTTTCTATGTGGGTGCAAACTGTTGAAATCTTTATACTAAATTGATCTTCTGTATATAAAGAGAATTGAAAATGAATCTTGATGCAAATGGAAGGGGAGAGGGAGCGGGAGAGGGGAGGGTTGCGGGTGGGAGGGAAGTTATGGGGGGGGGGAAGCCATTGTAATCCATAAGCTGTACACTGGAAATTTATATTCATTAAATAAAAGTTAAAAAAAAAGAAATATTAAAAATAAAATAATAAAAATAAAAAAATTAGAGATTTTATATTTTGTGTACTGGCAGGCAGGAAGGTATTTCTAACAATTTATATAAAGGGAAATTTCATGTATTTCATATATACAATTTTTAAAAATTTATTTATTTATTTGAAAGGCAGAATCACAGAGGCAGGGGGGTGGGGGGTCTTGCATCCACTGTTTAACTCCCCAAAGCGCCACAACAGCAGGAGCTGGGTCAATCTGAAGCCAGGACCCAGGAGCCTCTTCCAGGTCCCCACGGGGGTACAGGGGCCTAAGGACTTGGGCCATCTTCTACTGCTTTCCTAGGCCATGGCAGAGAGCTGGATCAAAAGTGGAGCAGCCAGGAATCAAACCAGCACTCATATGGGACAGCGGCACTTCAGGCAGTGTCTTTTCCCACTACACCATAGCACCAACCCCTCATATATATAATGATACTTCCTATCCCCCAACTCCTTCCAACACTCTCCCCTCCTTTTTCCTATTTTTCTTTTAATTTTTGTGATAACATACTTTCAATTTATAGTCATAAGCTTAATCCTCCACTAAATAAAGAATGCAACAAGTAGCAAGGAGAAAGATCACTGTTCCTCAGGAGTACAAACAGGGGCTTTAAACAATAATCAAATCACAAGATATCAATTTCATTCATCTACACTGCATTTTTTGTACTCTATATATTAGTTACAACAAATCAGAGAAAATATATGACATCTGTTTTTGGGAATGGACTTATTTCTCTGAACATAATCATCTCCAATTGCACCCATTTGTTGCAAAAGACAGAATTTCATTTTTTTATTGCTAATATGCCATTGTGTATATATACCCCATTTTCTTTATACAGTCAACAGTAGATGGGTTTATTCCATATCTTAGCTGTTGTGAACTGAGCTATTATAAACATAGGGGTACATGTTGTGAATTGAACTCCTATAAACATAGGGGTACAGATAACTCTTTCATAGGTTGATTTCATGTCATTTGGGTAAATTTCCAGAAACTGGATGGCTGGGTCATGTGGTAAATATATTTTCATATCTGAGAAATCTCCATACTGTCTTCCAAAATGGTTGCACTAGTTTACATTCCCACCAAAAATGTATTAGGGTGCCTTTTTCCCCACTTCCTCACCAGCATTTGCTACCTTTTTTTATGTATGCTAACCATTCAAAGTGGAATAAGTGAAACATCATTGTGGTTTTTATTCCCATTTCCCTGATGACTAGTGATCCTGAGCATCATTTCATGGGTCTGTTGGCCATTTGTATTTCTTTCTTTGAGAAATGCCAGTTCATATCCTTAGCTATTTTTTTTTAATTTTCTTTAACGTATACAAACTTCATGTAGTTCATATATACAAATTCAGGAACAGTAATTCTTTCCACTCTATCCTCCCTCCTGCACACCTCCCACCTTTTTTCCTCCTCTCTCTCCTATTCCCACTCTTAATTTTTACGAAGATCTATTTTCATACTCATACTCATACTCATAACTGGATTTATACTCATAACTGGATTGTCTGTTTTGTTGTTGTTGAGTTTCTTAACCTCCTAATATATCCTGGGTATTCATCATTTATCACATGTATAGCTTGCAAATGTTTTCTCCTATTCTGTCAGTTGCCTCAATTTGTTGAGTGCAGGCAGAAGCTTCTTAGCTTGATGTAATCCCATTTGTCTAGTTTTGCTTTTATTGTATGTTTGAAGTCCTACCCAAAAAAGTCTTTGCCTAGGGCAATGTCTTACAATATTTCCTATATGTTTTCCTCAGGTAATTTGATGGTTTCAGGTCTTACATCCTTTTTTTTTTTTTTTTTTTTTTTTTTTTTTTGACAGAGTAGATAGAGAGAGAGAGAGAGAGAGAAAGGTCTTCCTTTTTGCCGTTGGTTCACCCTCCAATGGCTGCTGCGGCCGGCGCATCTGGCTGATCGGAAGCCAGGAGCCAGGTGCTTCTCCTGGTCTCCCATGTGGGTGCAGGGCCCAAGGACCTGGGCCATCCTCCACTGCCTTCCCGGGCCATAGCAGAGAGCTGGCCTGGAAGAGGGGCAACCAGGATAGAATCCGGCGCCCCGACCGGGACTAGAACCCAGGGTGCCGGCGCCGCAAGGCGGAGGATTAGCCTGTTGAGCCACGGCGCCGGCCCAGGTCTTACATCCTTAATCCACTGTGAGTTGATTTTTGTAGAGGGTGTATGGTAGGGGTCTTACTTCATACTTCTGCACACTGAGATCCAATTTTCCCAACACCATTTGTTGAAGAGACTCTGCTTTCTCCAGAGAGTAATTTTAGCTCATTTGTCAATGATTTGTTGGAACAGATGAGAAACTCCAGAAATTAATCCACACATCTACAAGTAACTAATCTTTGCCAAACAAAGGACATTTTTTTGAAAAAGAAGTATACAAGGTTTTCTACAAGCTTCTTTGTAATAAAATGGTAACAGTGGGTTGGTTTTTAGGGACACGGGAAGGCCAGCAAGGGAAGAGAAGCAATGGACTGCTCCAGCACCACCAAACTCCTGAAGATGCTACCTAATGCCGGCACCCAGATACAAGACTGTAAGAGTTAATGGCAGCTTATTCTGTGTGCTAAGAACACTGAGCCAAGGGGCTGGCACTGTGGTGCAGCGGGTTAACGCCCTGGCCTAAAGCGCCAGCATCCCATATGGGTGCTGGTTCAAGTCCTGGCTGCTCCACTTCTGATCCAGCTCTCTGCTATGGCCTGGGATAGCAGCAGAAGATGGTCCAAATCTTTGGGCCCCTGCACCCACGTGGGAGACCCAGAGGAAGCTCCTGGCTCCTGATTGGCACAGTTCCATCCGTTGTGGCCAATTGGGGAGTGAACCATCGGAAGACACCCCCCCCTCCTCTCTATGTGTAATTCTGACTCTCCAGTAAAAAATAAAAATAAATCTTTAAAGAAAAAAAAAAAAAAAAGAACACTGAGCCCTGTAGTACCCATGGATATCTATGAAAAAAGTCTGTGCAAAACAGCTTAACTCTTACATGCCTATCAAGAGACAAATACAAACACTGATGTAATCATGTTGTACTAACAAAAAATATTACAGAGTAATTAAAATAAATCAGGTTACAAATACTGGCAAGTAACATCTCAAGAGTAATGCTGCATTTAAAAAAACATATAAAGACTAATAGAATATTTCAGTTCAGTAAACCTGGAGAACACTTGATGGTGGGCCTTTGGCCTATTGGTTAAAATGCTGGTTATGATACCTGGATCCCACACTGGACTACATGGGTGGGTGGCAGCAATGATGACTAAAGTAGCTGGGTTCTTGCCACTACAGAGGAGGAAAAATTAGTAAGATTTTACAATATCCTTACCAGAAACACGAGAGCCTACCTTCTTAAAAATCATTGGTTTGGGAGCTAGTGTTGTGGTGTAGCAAGTGAACCCACTGCCTGTGACACTGGCATCCCATATGTACACAGGTTCATGTGCCAGCTGGCTCCATTTCTGATCCAGCTCCATGCTGGTGACCTGGGAAAAGAAGTGGCAGATGCCCACGTGTTTGGGCCCCTAAAACCCAAATGGGAACCACAGATGGAGCTCCTGGCTCGTGGCATCAGCCTGGCCCAGCCCTGTTGTGGCAATCTAGAGTAGTGATCAGTGGATGGAAGATCTATCTCTTCTCTTCTAACCCTGACTTTCAAATAAATAAGTCTTAACTAGAAAAAAAAAAGTGAGATTTGGTTTACTTAGTTCTAATATTGCAAATATTAAAAATTCTAGTATAAGAAATTAAAAATCTTATCACAAATTACATGATTTAGTAAGAATTTCAATTACAATTCTCAAGACTATTTTTTTTTTTATTTCAAAACTGAACTGAGGGGGGCCAGCGCTGTAGCATAGTAGGCTAAGCCTCTGCCTGTGGTGCCAGCACGCCATATGGGCACCAATTTGTGTCCAAGCTGTTCTTCTTCCAATCCAGCTCTCTGTTACGGCCTGGGAAAGCAGAGAAGATGGCCCAAGAGCTTGGATCCCTGCACCCATGTGGGAGACCTGGAAGAAGCTCCTGGCTCCTAGTTCCAGATCAGCTCAGCTCAGCTCCGTCTGTTGCAGCTATCTGGGGAATGAACCAGTAGATGGGAGACCTCTCTCTCTCTCTCCCTCTCTCAGTCTGTAACTCTGCCTCTCAAATAAATCAATAAATCTTAAAAAAAAAAAAAAAAAAAAACTGAACTGAGAGATGCCACTATGTATGTCTGTAGAAATCTAAATAAAGCTAAAAACATTCTCAGCAAGAGCTTTTAAACAGACAGTTCTATCATTTGCTGTGAGAACAAACATGCTTGAAAAACTGACTCTCAAGTCCTTGGTTCTAACTTCCTTGGAAAAACCTGTCACTTTGCTAGAATGTTCTTTTCCATTTGTTTTTCTATGTGAAGTATTAAACGTCCACCTGTTTAAGAAAAATTTACATGTATCTAACGAAATCCTACTTTGAAGAAATTCAGTTCCACTAAGATGAGTCTTTTCTACCTTAAATTGAAATTTTTTGCAGTAAAATTTAAGTTCAATCCCATTTTATTATGTCTTTGGAAATGTGACAGGCTACCCACATTTAAGATGGGGAATCTACTGCTCAACAGAAACAAGAGGCCTCCCAATTACACAGAAGCTTAATGTTTTTTGTCACAATGAAGAAAATATCAAAAATACTGCTAATTTTCATAAAACCTGATAAATATTCTCTCAAAGTAGCAACCATCTGATTTAAAGAATTACTGGCTTGTTATCCTAAACAAGAAATCATATCCAACTTATATTGATGTTTTTTATCTGAAGTGTGTCATGCAATATTGTAATTTATCTCATAAATCTACTAGAGTGTGATCAAATCCTATCAACTCTGATTGGCATAAATTTGAAACAATGAAGTAATCACATCTGTTAAGCACTTCTAGCTTCCCAGACAACATTTCAAAAGTTTACACAATAACAAAACATAATTATACTTTCATTCTCCATAAGACCTTCCTGCATTTGATTTGAGCTTTCCATAAAGTTTGTTGTGTATACTTGCTTCAGTGGAACCTAATAATAGGAATTAAGAGTATACAAAATAAAGATGAGAAAAGGAGATGTAACACATAGGGGAGATGGCATATAAACTTGGTACACTCGAGAAAATACTTTAATAAACTCTAAATCAAGTGCATGGTCCCAAAATGGGGGAAAATAAGTAATCTGATTGGAAAAACACACAGCAATGTCCAACTTCAACCTGAAAATATTCTTGAAAAAATATAGATGCTGAATTTAAATAAAAATATAGTCGAATAGAGCAAAGAATACCAATCGTGCTTTATGTATCAAGATTAGCATATTGAAAAAAAATCACTAGTTACCTGTTTTTTGATACAAAATTTGTAATGTATGAATCCAAGAGCAGTCTCATGCAACTGTACCAAAGGCCTGCCCGGACAAAGATCTTGAGCTTAATTGAGATGTTCTCCTCCCAGCTGTGGCTATGACAGATTTTCAGAAACAATGAGATTATGTTTTCTTAGAATTTTTTATATTATTTGGAATTATTGGAATGCCATGCTAACAGAACACAAGATTTTTGTTGAATCTTTCCCCTATTCTATGATTCTGTTATATTCCCCTAAATACATAAAACTATCTACTCGTTTTCTTTCCATATCTTGTAGTTTAATTCCTAAGAAAGATGTTCCTTATCTCAGTTCATTTTCTGCAGCTACAACAGAATACCTAAGACTTTATAATCCATAATGAACAGAAATTTATTTGGCTCACAGCTCTGGAGACTGGGAAATCCAAGATCAAGGGGCCACCCCCGATGAAGGCTTTCTTATAGCAGAAGGTGGATAGGCAAGAGAGGATCAAATTACGCCAACAATACTTACACCACTCCTGTGATAATGACATTGATCCATTCCTGAGGGTGGAATCCTCACGACCTAACACCTTCCATTTGGGCCCATCTCCTAACATGGTGTAATGGGGATTATGCTTCTAAAACATGAACTTTGGGGGATACATTCAAACCATAATGCTCCTTTTCTTTGAACCCTCATGACTACTTTGTCTGTTTGTTTGTTTGTTTGTTTTTGACAGGCAGAGTTAGACAGTGAGAGAGAGAGAGAGACAGAGAGAAAGGTCTTCTTTTCCGTTGGTTCACTCCCCAAATGGCCACCACGGCCAGAGCTGCGCCAATCTGAAGCCAGAAGCCAGGTGCTTCCTCCTACTCTACCGTGCAGGTGCAGGGGCTCAAGCACTTGGGCCATTCTCCACTGCCTTCCCGGGCCACAGCAGAGAGCTGGACTGGAAGAGAAGCAACAGGGACAGAACCCGGCGTCCCATGCCGGCACCGCAGGCGGAGGATTGCCAAGTGAGCCACAGCACCGCCCCTCATGACTACTTTGTAACTAAGCTTCAATATAAAGACATTTCTCTTGATTACCCTAGTGTGTAAGAGTACTAACTTTTTGACTAAAAGAAATCCCATTAAATTTATCAAACACAATTGAAGCAAGATTAAAATAAGAAGTAATTTCAACCCTTCTGACTAATCTGTACTGTTGCTACCTATTATCTAGTCATTTATGTATTTTCTTTATACTTTCATTCATTTAAAAACTACTATGTTTTCCACAAGGACAAAGTCCTATTCTTATTCTAAGTGATAAACATATAACAACAACATGGTATATACACAGTGCTCTAACAAAGTAATGTAGCAGGTGAGGTGAGTTAACTAAGAATCAGGCAAAGCTTTCAAAAGCTGCATCTTGCAAGATGAGTAAGCCAGGAAAAGAGGTAAGGATTGAATAGTTCATAAAACAACTGGTTCAGCAAACACATATTAACCACCTGGGCTTATTTCTTTTCCTTCCCATGACTCCATTAAAATGAAATTTAATAATTTTTATTCCACAAGGACAGAAAGAGTAAACGTGGCAACAAAAGCAGGAAAGAGATCATAAATTTTTGCAAGAAAGATAAATAACTCGTCAAAGGAAATTATTTAAAGCAGAACATGTCATTAAAGACACTAAGGAGCAGCAAAGCATTTCACCCACAGTCAGGCAATTACCCTGCCTCACATACTCCACCTCCACTACCCTGGTAGTGAATCTGCAACAAAGAGAACAGATGGAAAAAGGAAAAGAGAAAAAAACAGAGGAATAAAATAATTCAAGATAACATTTCCAAACTGAAAGACATTAACTTTTCAAATGAAAAGGTCCTCTAAATATTCAGCATAATTAATAAAACTCATTCCAAGACACAGCATCATAAAATCTCAGAGATGAAAGACTCTAAAAGCTTCCAAAATGATAAAAATTTGAAAAGTGATCTACAGAGGAAATGAAAACAAAGAGGGGGGAAAAAAGTGACAATGGAATTCTCAGTAGTAGAACTGAATGCTACAAAACAAAGCCTTCGATATCTACAAGAAAATTTCCTATGATGATTCAAAGAGTTTGTGGAAGATTGAGCATTTGTTAAACAATTAAGATGCTACTTAGATGCCCACATCCTGTATCAGAATGCTTGGATACCAGTCCTGTCCCACTTCTGATTCCAGCTCCCTACTAATACACACCCTGGGAGGCAGCAGGTGACAGCTTAAGTACTCAAGTTCTTTCCACAAACATAGGAGACCTGCATAAGTTCCTGGCTCCAGGCTCAGCACCAGCTGTTGTACAACATCCAGCTCTAAAAAGTTATCCTAAATGCATTAAAAGTAGTATCAATTTGAAGATGAAAAAAATCATACATAAATGCATATATACACAAATATTTTCACTCACAACATGGTTTGATGGTATAATTAGTATATTTTATAATTAAGTCTCACTTAAACCAATAATAAAAGATAAGCAAGGGAATATTTCAAAATATACAACAGTTTAAAATTGTTAACAATGATCACATCAATTAACAAATTCAGTGTTCCCAAAAAATTTGATTAGTTACCACTGGCTATTTCTTAAATTTGATGTGAAAAACTTCTCAATGGTTAATTTTTAGACAAAATAAACAAACTTTCATCTTTCAACCCATTACAATACCTTGATATGCAATTAATTTCTACTTAGATAATATTAAAGAAGTAAGTAATCTCCTATATTCCTAACTAGAAGAGTATTCACATTGAGATGATATTTAATTCAACACAAACTCTTCACTATTTTTCTCATCTATATAGGAAGTTCCAATCTAGTCTGGAAGTATCTTTTTAAGCACACAAGTAGGATGGTCTTCAGAAACAAGTACACATCTCTAGAACAAAGATTCTTTTTTTTTTTTTAAGATTATTTATTTGAAAGGTATTTATTTACGGTGGGGGGGGGGGGGAGACAGAGACAGGGGGTGAGTATCTTCCTTCTGCTGGCTCACTCCCCAAATGGCCCCAAACAAAGGTCAGGGCTAGGCTAGGCAGAAGCCAGGAGCTTCTTCCAGGTCTTCCATGTGAGTGAAGGGGCCCAAGTACTTGGACCATCCTCTGCTGCTTTCCCAGGTGCATTAGCAGGGAGCTGGATTAGAAGTGGAGCAGCCAGGACAGGTAACTCACTACACCACAAGGCAACAACTCTCTCAATCCCTGTACTATCCTGAAATGAAACTTATAGAAGGAAAGAACTTAACTATACATAGAATTTCTAGAAATGAGTTTTCTGAATATATACAAAAAATAGATAACTTATGGGGCCGGTGCTGTGACTCACTTGATTAATCCTCTGCCTGCGGCGCCAGCATCCCATATGGATGCCAGTTCTAGTCCCAGCTGCTCCTCTTCCAGTCCAGCCCTCTGCTGTGGCCCAGTAAGGCAGTGGAGGATGGCCCAAGTGCTTGGGCGCCTGCACCCATGTGGGAGACCAGGAAGAAGCACCTACCTGGCTCCTGGTTTTAGATTGGCGTAACTCCAGCCATAAGCAGCCATTTGGAGGGAGAACCTAAGGAAGGAAGACCTTTCTCTCTGTCTCTCTCTCACTGTCTAACTCTATCTGTCGAATAAAAAAAAAATAGATAACTTATATGAAATATTTATTTCATTATGTAAATGTTTAGCCATAGTTACTAAAGAAGAGAGAATAAAACAGTCACCTAACTGCATTTATATATAATGGATAATTTTTGGATCTTAGAAAAGAAAGAAAATTTTAAGTCAATCTCTAAAAAGCTCAAGAAAATAAGAGAGAGATATTAGAACACTAGAATAAAAAATCAGTATTGAGATAAATGATGGAAAACAAAAGTTAAATTGAAAGAAAGAAACAACTTTAATGAATAAAACATCAAGACACATTACAGATTGTTGAAATGGAGAAAATGATGAAATGTGGTATTCATGCGATTGAGCTGGATTTTATTTCCAAGTATGGCATCAAATAATCAGCTCTGCTAAGACCTGGGACAGGTTACAATCTATCCCAGATATCCTACTATACTGAAAAGGCAGAAACCATATCCTCCTAAAACAGAAAACAGAGAATACACTGGGTAAAGAAACGTCAATGCAAAAAGCTGACAGACATTGTATACCAGATCACTGGAGACTTTCAGAAAAATACTAAAAATTAAAACAAAAATAACGAACAATGCATTTACTATCATTATTACAAAAACTGAAATCTTAATATTCAGGATTTTAAAAATATCTTCGGTTACATATCTGCAACATATTGTTGAGCTTCTAGTAACCACATTACTAAACTGAAAACTGTTCAACTAAACATATCTAGTTAGAAATCCTATAAATTAAGAAGTAGAAAGCATCTGTGAAGTAAATATTACACAGTAATTTTGATAACTTACTAATTTCTCTTCCTTGCAAATTCTTGCTAATTTAACACTTTATGTAATACTTTATTATTATTTTTTTTTTGACAGGCAGAGTTAGACAGTGAGAGAGAGAGAGACAGAGAAAGGTCTTCCTTCTGTTGGTTAACCCCCCAAATGGCCACCATGGCCAGCGCGCTGTGCCGATCTGAAGCCAGGAGCCAGGTACTTCCTCCTGGTCTCCCATGCAGGTGCAGGGCCCAAGAACGTGGGCCATCCTCCACTGCCTTCCTGGACCACAGCAGAGAGCTGGACTGGAAGAGGAGTAACTGGGACAGAACTGGCGCCCCAACTGGGACTAGAATCCGGAGTGCCGGCACTGCAGGTGGAGGATTAGCCTAGTGAGCCGCAGCACCAGCCTGCAATACTTTATTTTAAAAATTGTCAGTATTAATACGCTGAAGCATTACTAATTCACTTTAAAAGGGAACTGATAATAAAGTAGACATTGGAAATACATGTGGTAGGGTGTGTGTTTGGTCCAACAGTTAAGAAGCTCTTGGATTCCAGACCTCGAGACTTTTCCCAAATAATTCACAAAAGACAGTCAGAGATGCAACAGCAAGAGGATTTTTATTGCCAGCTAGCTGGGGCTCTCACCAGCACATACGACGCAGCATAGTGCTCAGGCGAGAAGCCCCGTCCCTCCCCTTCCCGGCATTTTACGCACTCGAGGAACAAGCACACACGACACTATACATGCAGGCTATGTCTTTATTCTCTGTATGGCAATTACCTCAACCTGGACATTTTATTGGTGTATCTCAGCAGCTTAAGGACTACGCGCACACAAGGGAAGTGGGGCCGTCAATGCCAAGAGTTGTTTACTAAGGTTGGTTTCCAAGAATTGGGCCTTGCTGTTCTCTAGGGGCTTGTGAAGCCTGTCATGGAGGTACAATTGTCCTCTTTCCCTTAGCTTGAGTGTCCTACATTAAGTTCTTACGTAAGCAGCGCAGTACAGAAGCAGAAAAAGCAACTGATATTCAGCAACGGTTAGTCCTAGGTATTCTCTCATCCCACATTCTCCCCTTTCTCTTTTAACATGAGGAATCCTCCTCATGCGGAATACGCCCATAGTCCTGGCGTAGTATCAGGATTTGGACGGCGTTGACTTTGGTCTTGAGAAGTCACTAGCCTGCTGAAGATGCATGGTCCAAAGGTTAGCAAAAGTAGTAGGATTACAAGTGGCCCTACTAGAGATGACACCAAGGTAGTCAGCCAAGGGGAGAAATTGAACCAGGACGCAAACCATCCTTCTCGTTGTTCGCGTTCCTTTTTCCTTGTAGCTAGGCCTTCCCACACTTTAGCCACTGAGTCGCGTACTACCCCTGTAATGGTTGGCATAAAAACAGCACTCTTCCCCCAACGTGGCACATAATCCGCCTTGCTGGAAGAAAAGGAGGCCCAGTCCTCGTCTGGTTTGTAGGACCACCTCTGCTAGGGAAGTGAGAGACTTTTCCAAATAGGAGATGGAAGATTCCATCCTTTCAACGTCTACATCTATGGCTGCCCTCAAGCTGGAGAAGTAGTGGTTTTGCTGGACCAAAGAAGCTATTCCAGTGCCCGTCCTGGCGATTCCCAATCCAAATAAGGTGGCCACTGTAATGGCTGTGAACACCTCTCTTTTATGTTTACGAGGGTTTTCTAAATGGCTATTTATCTCAATTAAATTTAGCACTTCATCTGCCGCATGATAGTAGACTTTGGGAAATACCTGAACCAACACACAATATTCCTTGGACTGAATGGCTATTTTGCCACTGAAACAGGGAGTAAGTCCCGACTGGACATGCCCACCAGCTGTTGTTTGGGGGTAGAAAGTATCCCTCCTGGGTTATAGACTGGGACTGGCTGCAGACGGGGTTTCGGCCGTTTACCTGACCGATACACAACCCTTTTCCAATGACTGATTGTATGGTTACTCCTGTCTGTGCTTTCTGCTCCCACCGACACTCCCGTGGATCCCGGGTAACACTATAGTTCCCCATGGTCCCCACAGCCTCATAAAAGGGCAACTGCATGTCATAACAAAGCCAACACGCCTGGGTCACATTGGGATTAGTAGCATTAAAAGCCTGATATACAGACTGTAGCAGGGCCCACAGTGGTTGTGTTTTGGGGGCTGTTGGCCTTGGAGTGTGAGTTTGAGAAGTGCCCCCAGTAGAGGAAGGGAACAAGGCCAGAGCAGTGGTGCCGGGGGCTGGAGTGGTGGTCTGGGGCGCTTTTTCCCTTTCAGGGAAAAAGGGCCTTGTTAGGACTGACCGTTTGTGTTTATCCCTGCATTTTGAATCTCTGTATAGTGAAATATCCTCCCCGGTCTATTCCATCTTCCAAATACCTTAATCCCCACATCATTTCTTGGTCCCATTTACTGTCAGATGGGTTAATTACATTGATCATGATTGTGCTACATAGTTTTATTGGGGCACCTATCGGCCCCTTGTAGGTGGTACCCGGGGGGTGACAAGTGTCCGGCCACCAATGTACCTTGATATCGGGATCTCTCCCTCCCTTTTCTTCTAACCAAGAGGGCGCTATTGTCTCGCAACCCCATGAAGGACAAAAGTAGTGGCTAGGGTCATTACAAGTTGATACAGTTCGCCTGGGGCACATATAGAACACTGGGGGAGCAGTACCACTCCTACACCCTTGGACTGGGACCACTTGACAGGTGGTTACAAAAAATGTTATATTGCCCCCTGCTGGCCCCGTCTTAGTTTGGACAACATCCACCGCTGAAGTTCCCTCAAATCTCATCAGTTTCCATAGGTACGGCTGGGGTTGGTTTTGTTGACTGCTTTGAGGGGGCAGAATCACTGCACTTAGAAACACACATAACAACTTGGTAGCACAGCAATACATTTCTATAGTCAATAGGGGGCTTAACAATCTACCTTTAACAGTTTATAATCCTGTCCGTATCTACCTAGAACACCATCCTACTCTTATAAATCTATAACCCTATGCTTATTAGGAGTTGTCACACTTTAATAACTATAAATCTGTAATTAATAATTAAACAGTAGCTGATGAGCAGTGAGAATCCAGTTCACCTGCTGAATCAGTCACTTACAGACGTAGGGGCCACTGCTTTTAGTCCCCTTCAACGAACTAGGAAGGCACTTCACATGGAGTGACACCGACCTCGGAGTCCCGCTGTTCCTAGAAGGCCTTTAGTGAGACGATCACGGCAGTCGGGGCGGCTCAGTTTCCTCCTCTGGCACTGTCCCCGCTCCCCTTTTGCTCAGACGTAGCTTGAGTGGATTCTCTTGGTTTCGACTAACTGTCCATTCTTGCTCCGCTGCTTCAGCTTCTGGTCCTGACGCTCTTCTAACGTGAGAGTGATGCAGCCTGGGCGCTATCCCGTCCACCTTTACAGCAGTAGGGGTGACAAGCACAACAGTATAAGGCCCTTTCCATCTGGGTTCTAATGTCTTAGCATTACGTCTCTTTACCCATACCCAGTCCCCAGGCTCCAATTGGTGGCTTGAGGCAAGAGGCAGACCGTCTTCACGGTCCAAGGCAGCAAGTATGGGCCCAAGTTCCCTGTGAACTCTTAGGAGGGTTTTCATGTTCTACAATAGTCCTGGATTAGTAAATTCACCCACTTAAGCCAGTTAGGATGCCTGCATGCCATATCCGAGTTCAATCCTCAGATTCATCTCCTGCTAAGGCACATGCTGGGAAGCAGCAAGTGATGTTGCAAGTAAATGGGGCCTCTTCCGCTCACATGAGACACTTGACTGTGTTCTCAGCTCCTGTATCAGTCGACCCAGCCCAACCACTGCAGTCCTCCTCCTTGGCCTCTCAAATACATTAATTTTTTTTAAATGTTCTGTGGTACTCCGCATAGTCTGTAGTCTGAAACTGTTCCCTGCATTGTAGGATAACTATAATCCATGATCCCCATCTATTAAATGACAAATACTTCCCCAACTATTTTAACAAGGAAAAATATTCCTATTAATTTACTTATGGCATAGCAGTA
Source organism: Lepus europaeus (assembly GCF_033115175.1). Taxonomy (NCBI): domain Eukaryota; kingdom Metazoa; phylum Chordata; class Mammalia; order Lagomorpha; family Leporidae; genus Lepus; species Lepus europaeus. The sequence goes on from NC_084828.1 coordinate 153,224,492, forward strand.
ATGTCTGAAAATCATTACACAGAAGCTTTATAGTAAGAAACAGTGAGGGTAGGAAAAGAACATAAAGAAATTTTAAGGGAAATATTTTTTTCAGTTACAGTAGACATTAAAACTTGCAATGTTATCCTCTTCCAACAGAACATATGTGCACGCTTTTCTAAACATACGTATGTTCCCTTTTTAAAAATAGAAACCTTCTCTATACATGACCTTGTTAATACTCTAATTTTCATATAGGAAGTCACAATGAAATCAAATCTGGGATCTAATCAGTAGATTATATGGTCATTGGGAGGCCGTGATCATTTAATCTGTAAAATGGTACTTTCTGTTTTGCTTTTGCTGCTAAGGTTGTATAGCTTTTACTATTTCAGTCAGCAACATCAAAACTAGGATCACTATTCAGACTACGCATTAAAGCTCCTATATGTTGGTACTGTTTAGTGACCTAAAAACCCCTGAAGTATAACACGGTCCTCTTTTTTAATTTTGCAATCTCAATTTAAGAAGGTTATATTTAATTATTCCAGAATTAAAATATATACTAATGCTAAGTGTTGCCACATCATGGGTGGTAAGGGAAAGATGTGAATCACCTCCATAAGAGAGATAAGCTTGGTGGCTGTCCTACAGCATCAGTGCAAAGATTCAACCATTTCACATGAAATCCACAGAAGAATGAGTCATCAAAAAAATGTTGCATCGAACATGACCTTTGGTTGTACTTTTACTTGTCCTAATTATAAAGGAGTTACTCTCAGAGCCAATACACAAGCCATATTATTCTTACAACTATGTAATATTTCAGGAAGTGCTTCACACTGTGACAAATTTGAGGAAAAATATACAGATAATGCTTTCCTTTGTTACAAGGCATAATAGGCCTTTATGAACAAAATTGATTCTGGTATTACCTATATGAATAACAACCACTAAATCAGAATTTTTCTAACTTTATAATGCACATATACACATAAATATACCACTACAGGTACCTGGTCCAATTTAGTAATTCATCTATGGTCTAAACACGAATAAACTAGAAATTAAAATTGTATAATCTAATTATGACTTCAATGATGCAAGTTATCATGTCAGATAAATACATGTCAAGAGGATATCAAAAAGAAAGCTACACACAAAAAAATAAGCTATATTATGGGAGGGGGGAAGCCATTGTAACCCATAAGCTATATTTTGGAAATTTACATTCATTAAATAAAAGTTTAATAAAAAAAAAATAAGCTATTATCTCCTAGACATTTCTATTTTCCCACACAGAATTTCACCAAGGAAATAACTATTTTTGACAATGTTTTTATTAAACCTGATCAATATATGAAATGTAACACAGATTTTAAAGGGAAAAAAAAAGACCACTAGGTCATCCAACAGGAAATTATAAATTCTAATTGCATTATCTTTCAGTACAATGTTCATTATGCTATCAATTAAAAGATTTACAAGGCAAACCAAAAATTCTATAATGTGTGACATGAACAAAGACTTAAGAACTATCCAGTAAAATGAATTCTGCCTACTTATCTTCCTGTTTCCAATTGTAATACTATTATTTTCATTTAATATAGGTTTCAAAAGATGTAAAACATCAGTTACCTTTACTTAAAGTCACACCTACAGCTGCCCTGGTTGACTAACAAAAATACATAGTTTGTTTTCTCATAGAAGAAAATATTCTTAAAGATATTGCCTGTGAATTTTTTTGTTAAGGGACGGCACCATGGCATAGTAGGTTAATTCTTCGCCAGCAGCGCCAGAATCCCATATGGGTGCTGGTTCTAGTCTCAGCTGCTTTTCTTCCAATCCAGCTCTCTGCTGTGGCCTGGGAAAGCAGTGGAAGATGGCTCAAGTCCTTGGGCCCCTGCACCCATATGGGAGACCGGGAGGAAGCACCTGGCTCCTGGCTTTGGATCGGTGCAGCTCTGGCTGTTGCGGCCATTCAGGGAGTGAACCAGCAGACGGAAGACCTTTCTCTGTCTCTCCCTCTCACTGTAACTCTACCTCTCAAATAAATAAATAAAATCTTTTTTTAAAAAAAAAGATTTTTTGTTAAATTTATACCATACAAGAGTATCAGGAATCACTCAATAGGAAGTTGAGATATTCCTAGTGTGATCACAGAAGTGTGTCACAAGAAGGTACTGGTTAATGTCCAGATATGTAACAGTACAAACTTTCACTCTCAAACCTATCCTGGATTAAAATACAAATTATATGATCATTCTAGCTATTGCAGTATTTCATGTTACTAAATCATGTATTTTATGGATTTTATGATATAATATTGTATACTTGAAAAATGTTTCTATTTTTAAAAAGTGATTTGCTTAATACCCTGTCATTCACACAAAAGTGGTTACTCAATGGCATTCAGACCAAAATCACCCAAACTCTGCTGCCACCTAATTCATGTTTCCTTATATGTTTCCTGTATTTAATTAAGATCTACAACACAGGCTTCCTTCTCTCTTCAAGTAGCAAATATGACTGGAAAGACCCTTTCCTCTTAGCTGCCACACTAAAGTCACAGTCTTTCCTTATCTTAGAGGCTTTCCAGATTCTTTTAAATAATTACATCTAATCACTTAAAATTAGAATTGGTTACTTTCTGGTCCTTTTCAGCCATGGAATAAAATGCTTAACTGTGTACTAAACACTATATTCAAGGTTAATTTAATAGAAAGTTTGATCATTTCTACAAAAGCCTAAGCATCAGGCAATTTATCATTCTTTTAATACCCTGGAAATGGTCTTTGACTCAACAGTCAAAAGATCTGATCTAAATGCTGGAAAATTCCCAGGCAAACACACAATCTCTCCAAGGAACAAATTCTACTTTTCTACATATTTGCTAAACTATGCAGGGTTACAAGAATCAATTCAGAAAATTCACACTCAAATACCTATTTTTTAAATAAGATGACTAAGTGTAACACAAAATGAATATAATTAGCAAGTTAAACCTATCAAATGAACTATATTCTCTAAAAAGAGTTTAAAAATTAAACAATTACATTGTACTATCTAGTCTTTAAAAGCTCTTATAGGCTAAGAAAAAAGGTTCTTAAGTCCAAGTAAATTAGCACTAACTCCAGTACCACCATTTATTCTCAGCTGTGTAGCAATGAGCAAGTTTCTTACTATCTTTATTTCACCATCATGAAAATGAAGGTAACAGTACTTACCCCAATGAGAAAATCAACAAACAACCCATGTAAAAGATAAAAGCACCATGTCTGCAGTTAAGACCTCAATAATGTTAACTATCATTATAATAGTCTACATTAATGTCTCTTTTCAAACACAAGTCCTTAAAACTTATTTTGATGTCAGAAGAAACTTCACATGTTGTGCTTGCATGTATATGCACACGTATGTGTGCCTTCAAAGGAAAAAAATCACTCAGATGACACAGTTAACACTCTACTAATCTGTTAATAGTGTAAACTCGGTAGATTATCACTGCAGCTAACATAGATCTTATTCAACATTAAAGAAGGCAGCTTTTTTTCTTCAAAAGACCAAACTAGCATACAAAAACACATTGAAAAAGAAACTTCCATCTCTAACAATATCTGTGTTTGTTCATCTTCAAAAAAAGTCACAGACACATGTGGAAAACACACTTCTAAATCCATGTACACAAATCAAAGGAAAATACATTCTTTAAGGCAAGCATATGAAGATACTAAGGCAACATTCTAATTAAATATTCATATATTCAATATTTCAAAACAAGAAATTTGGGGATATATACATAATTTACAATTCTATAGTGAAACCTGTCTACAGAGGCCATTTCACTAAATTTCAATAGCAACTCAACTTGAAATGTACAATGCAGCTTCTCTCTGAAGTGTTAAACTATAAAGTACATAATAATTCACTGCAAGAAAACACAAAGACCATGTTGTGCACTCGCACTCTTTTACCCAAATAACTACTTTAACCTATTCATTAAACCCATTCAATAAAAGAGCGCTAATAAGTGTACTATGTTATGAAACAGTTAGGAGAAATGATCTTACTTGGTTAAAAATAGAAACTTTATATAAAAGAATTATAAGCTAAAATCAAAGAAACTATATTTCATATTTACAAATATCTTTGTCCACTTTAGTTCATTAAAATAAAATTTTCCATAGGAGATAGGAAATATGTCATTATGACTGACAGAAAAACCTATAGATACATCACGTTGTTTTCCAAATATCCATATAATGGAGACTGAATCTATCAGTCAAATTTCTCTCACAAGGATCCAAATGAGAGTTGAACTTCATGTCTTTGAACTTTCCTAAAAATAGTCCAGTTGTTAAACAGATGTGCCACTAAAATAAAATAACCAAGAGTCCATTATTTACTCTCAAGTAAGTGGGAAATTCAGACCTGCCCTTTGGAAATACAAAGGATAATGTGGACTAAGGTTTACATGTTCAATCTCTGTTTACAGATGATAGGCTAAATCATTAATCTGTAAGTAACTCTACACTGAGTATGCACACAACCCACAAATATTCTGTCACCAGTAACCCTCAATCAGTAAATTCAAAGCTAAACAAAGCAAAACTGAAATTATATCTCTACCATAAATTACAAAAAAATATCCATGGGCATTGCAATGAACATATTCTTGCCTTAAAGCTAATACTTTAATTTTTAAGAACCACAAAGAAAAAAATCAAAACTAGTCAGTAACAATGCAGCGTCTAAAAGCAATAAACTCAAAATTAAGTTATAAATAATTTAAAGCATGTCATGAAGATGTATTAATAATTCAACAGATAAATAATTTACTAAATAATCAAATAAATAAATAATGAAATACATAAATAAATCAGCAAATAAATAATTCTGCAAAATAACCTAAACAATAAGCCACCCAAACAAATCACAACCTACAAAACTACAATGATTTTCTGGATTCTGAGAGTTTTAAATAAGCAAAGGTGCATAAACTAGATCAATTCTTGTTAGAATTAGAAATATTTTTCAATGCTGTGGAAAAAAATCTTCATATCCATACATAAGAATACATTTGCAATTTTTAAAAGACTGCGTAAGATTAGTTCTCATCAATTATTAACATAATTATAATATATCCTCTTCTATATGTTATATATACTTTCTTAGCCTGACATATTTTCCTTCAAGCAACTGGACACAGAAAATATTCTTAATTTACACTTATTTTTCAAACAGATACTTACAGTACAATAGTGCTACAGTCTTTATGACAGTTTTCCTGTCTTCAACAACTCATCAGAAATTTTCTGCAAGGAAAAATAATAACTTCAATTATAAAGATGGAATTTAATTTATTGGTGGACAATGCTTTGTAATTCTACAAAATAGCAATAGGAAGTGGATATTATTAGCTATAAATTGTGTCAAGTTTTTAGAAATCTTTATTAGACTAAGTTCAAGCTGACAAGAGTCCAGTTACCTCCACTGGAATTGACACACAATTTGTTACAACTGGCAGAATTTCAGATATGAACATAAAACTTTAAAGGACAACAATGATTGGATGACACCTAATGCTACCTTCAATTTGGGAAGCTAAAAGTCCTTGAGTGAACATGATGAGAACACTTAACAATTAGAATCTGAACATAATCACAACCTAATTAAAGTACAGGAAGGGATCAAAACATAACTGACCTCATAAATCAGTCTTCATGGAACATTTTTCTAAATATTATCTTCCCAAAGTACAGCATTCCTGAAATCCATATCTTAAACTATCATATCTTTTCCCACAAGAAAAATAACTCTGTAATGGATTTTTGACATTGTTAAGAGTTAAAATGCAAATAATACAGAAATACTTGAAGAAAAGAAAATATTAATCAAAGTTTTTATTTTCATTGTTTCGAAAGACAAAAATCTTTCATCCTCCGGTTCACTAGGATAGCCTAGGCAAAGCCCAGAACTCAATCCAGGTCTTCAACATGGGTGGCAGGATCTTAACTACTTGAGCCATCTACCTGCTGATTCCTAAGGTGTGCATTAGGAGGAAGCTGGAATTGGGAGCACAGCCAGGATTCGAATGCATGTACTCTAATATAGGATGCAGGCATCTCAAGCTGCATCTTAGATGCTGTACCTAACAGCTGCACCAATCAGAGCATTTTATATAACTTATCTTAATAAATTTTCTCAAGCTTTTAAGTTATGCAGAATGCATAATTTGCCTATTTTACAATCAAGGAAACTGAGGCTCAGTAAGACTATATATGTGGCAGGAAAGATTCAGTCCATCTACACAACGTCAGCATCAAGTCACTGAACTAGAGAGCCCTTAAATTTGGACCTAACTTAAAAAATACAGAAAATTCCAAAACATGGCATATGGGGTAGAGCAATGGTTCAACTGGAGGTGATTTTCTCCCCCCAAGAAACATTTAGCAATGTCAGGAGACATCTGTGTTGTCTTGACTGAGAAGTGGTACATGGTGGGTAGAGGTCAGAAATGCTGCTACACATCTGCAACAGCCCCCCACAACTAAGAATTATCTGACCCAAAATATTTTTAGTGCAATGCATGAAAAATCCTGGACTAGAGTAAAATGAGTTCTAGTAGACAATTTTTCCAAACAATACACATTTGACTCAAGGAACGTGTAGCACTTTTTACACACATAATATACATAGTGAAATATCTTGGATAAAAAAGGTCATCCTTGGGAAAAGAGGTATATGAGAACTTTCTGTACCTTCTGCTCAATATTTACATAAACCAGGACAGGTATCTGGCACAGCAGTTAATTTGCTGCTTGGGTTGCTGTCATGCCCTATCAGAGTGGCAGGCTTGAGCCCCGGATACTCCACTCCCACGCAGCCTCCTGCTGATGCACATCCTTGGTGGCAGCAGGAATGGCACTTGGGTCCCTGACACTCGTATGGAAGACCCAGATGGAGGTCCAGGTTCCTGGCTTTGGCCTGGTCCAGCAATGGCTGCTGCAGGCATGTTGGGAATGAAACAGAGGGAAGATCTCTGTGCTTCTGTCTGCCTTTCAAATAAAAAATATGCAAATAAACCTCAGAAAAAATATCTCTGTAAACTGAAAACTGCTTTAAAATAATCTAACTTTTAACATGTATTCATTATTTTACTGAAATTAAAAGTAACTTTCTTAAAACATGCAAAAACAGTAAGTTCATAATCATAAAAATTTTTTAAACTTTCATACCAAAAATTTTCCAACAAAGATAATATAATTAAAAGGCTCCTGATCCAAGTGGCAGACCAGGAAGAAGCTCCTGGCTCCTGACTTCGGATCGGCTCAGCTCGGGCCGTTGTGGCCTTTTGGGGAGTGAACCAGCAGATGGAAGACCTCTCTCTCTCTCTCTCTCTCTCTCTGTCTCTCTCTGTCTCTGCCTCTCTCTGTAACTCTTTCAAATAAATAAAAATAAAATATTTTTTAAAAAGTTAAATTCATGAACAGACCTCATCAAAGTGACTCTCCAAGACATGTAATATTAATTCTTAGAGCTCCATTATTCTGATGGAATACAATAAACATTAATGTTTTATCTTGTTTTTTTTTCTAAAAGCAATCAAGTTTTTTCTCAAATATTTTTGTAATTATTAAAAGCATTTGTGAAAAAAAATCAGCAACATAATTACCAAATAGTTGTAGAAACTATGCACTTCCTGTATCACTTTAAGTACTTTTCTTTCAACACCAAATAGTATCTCTTCAGTCTCAAAATGGATGTTGGTTTTCAACAGAGACCTAGATTCTACCATGACACAGTGCATTATTCCCTCTATTTGATTTACTATATTAACATATTACCAGATAGAGACTTTAATCAATGACATCCTTAAACTAGGATTATATCACACCCCTCCCAAAAAAAAAAAAAACATAATAATAATTAAAAACAGACTTAAACAAGAGAAAGGAAAAAGGAAGGGGAAACAAACATATTCTGACATAAATGTCCAGAAACAGACAAAGGCTAATGTGACAGCTCTACTCCAAGTACTGGGGCCAAGTTCCATCTTATTACTCTACCATCCACTCTTGCCTCACGTCAAGAAGGCAATGGGAATTCTACACTAATATTATTTACTCACACTGCAGGCAGTAGGGACAAACTCTCATATTTCAGCTTAAACCTCATAATCTATTTCTTAGTACTTTAGAAGGCTAGGAAATATAGTCCCCAACACTGCCAATATGCTAAGCTATAAAACTGGAATTCTTTTTTTACTAAAGAAGACAGGTAGAATGAATGAATTTTGTAAGAAAAATTACTAGAGGCAGACTGCAATGAAAGTTAGTTACAATTCTCCAAAGAAAATGAGATCCACTCAAAAGATTTTCATTTGAGAGGTCCACTACAAATATTAATAAAAATGAAAGCCTAAATATTTAAATAGGAGTTAAATAGTTTTAAAGGTTATCCTCAAAATAAACTGCTGCATAATCACTATCATTTTAAGGCGATTACTGACATCAGGAAACATTTATAATTTTAAATGAAAGAACAAAAATATTTCATATGCAGGGACTGGAGTTGTGGCACAGCAGATTAGGCCACTGCCTGCAAGGCAAGCATCCCAAATTGGAGCACCAGTTTGAATCCTGACTAGTACATTTCCAATCCAGCTCCCTACTAATGGTGCCTGAGAAAGCAGCAGATGATGGCCCAAGGACTTGGGACCTTGCCACCTACACCCACATGGAGTTCGTGACTCCTGGCTTAGACCTGGCCCAGCCTCAGGCATTGCACCCATCTAGGGAGTAAAAGTGTATAGACGATCTGTCACTTTGCCTTTCAAATAAATATTTACGAAATGTTTCTTATGCAATACTATGTATATATATATACAAACACATATAATATACACATATACTTGGTATATACTTACACATACATATAGGCCCTAAAGAGACCATTTAAAAGTTAAGAAATGGAATTAACTAAAATTATATACTAGTTTTGCTGTGATTTGAGGCACGCTAACAAAATTTTTTTCTCCATTTATTTCATTACTTTCCAATTTTTCTACAATGAACAGATATTATGTTTACAATATTCTTCACAAAAGACAGTGACCTAAATGAAGACGCAGTTAGGCACCTTAAAATAGTAGTCAGATTCAGGCTTTAGCTTCTTCGTTGGTATTTATTGATTTTTAAAACAGTGTGGGGAATCTGTAAGTGGGCTGCATCTTTCCCAACTGTGACAAAATATACACCTTTCTCTTTAGTTGGTAAGAAGTCAAACTCTCTGTGCCCAACTTGTATTCAACTAACTAGCATTTATATGCCCTATTTGTCAGTTTTGCACAAGTCATCTCTAACCAGATGTTATGTCCATCATTCCTAACAATTTACCCTGACATATTGCTTACTTTTGCTCATCTCACTCTGCTGAATTAATCATTAGTCCTTCATGTATCTACAAATCCTTCCACTTTCCATATGCCCCAATCTATTTTGTTAAATTTCTACATTACCATAAATATTCCTGATTATTTGTATGAGGGTACTTCAGAAAGTTCAAAAATGGAATTAAAAGATAATGCACATTTCATATTAACATTTTTAAAGATTTATTTTATTTAATCGAAAGGCAGTAAAGAGAGAGAGAGAGGGAGAGAGTCAGTCTTCCATCCATCAGTTCATTCCCCAGATGGCCACAACAGGATCTGGGCCAGGAGAAAACCAGGAACTTCTTCTGGGTCTCCCATGTGGGTAGCACGAGCCCAAGCACTTGGACCATCCTCCACTGCTTTCCCAGGCACATTAGCAGGGTGCTGAATGGGAAGCGGAGCAGCCAGGACTCAAACCAGTACCTATACGGGATACCAATGTCACAGGCAGCAGCTTCACCCCTATGCCACAACACCAGCCTCTATATTAACTTCTTACAGTACACTTATGTGATAGACACATCTAACAGAAACTCTTTCTTAAATTTTAAACTATTCTGCATTATCTTGAATTTTCCAAAGTTATTACAGGGTACATAAAAATTGTTGTATCGGTACTAATTCTATTGTTTTATAGCTACCATCCATAGAATCTCATGACTTAAAATATTTCCATCTTCTCCACATTTCCTTTAGTGATACAACTTCCTAAACTCCTTTTATCACCACATTAAAAAGGAAAAATAAAGAAAAAAGAAAGAAATTACAACATTTGAAACTACTAACAGCCTATGGATGGGAAGGCCAAAATACAAAGCAAATCAAAAGTAAAATATACACAGTCATAGCACTTTATAACTGAGAAAATAAGAACACAGTTAACTAGAAATTCACAACAAAACACAATGAAAGGCAAATGTATAATCCAGACAAGACACACTACAGAAAATCCATAAGGCAGAAAGTCACAGCAGTTGTCAAATGTCTGCTGGGGCTAGTATGTCTCATGGTTGACAAAACTAGTTTAGCTCCTGTATGATTTCGGTTCCAGGCAAGGGAGCCTTCTCTAAGTGTCATGCATGGGAGACCTGCTTTGTGTTCCTGGCTCTTGACCTTTTTCTCCAATATTAACTGCCTATCCCCACTCTTCCATTGCAGGCTTTTTTGGGGGAGAAAATCACCAGATGAGAACGTGTGTTCTCTTTAAAAACAAACACTCACTCAAATATATCCTTTTATTGCATTTTAAAGAAGTGTTGCTTTCCAGTGAATTGGCAACTTAAAAAAATGGTCTTTGATTACAGATAGTTTCTAAAGTATTTTGTTAGATCTCTCATTGTATTCTTTGCATTACTCACCTGCTCTCAACCTTGTTTGTCTATTAGTAACCACATTAGTCTTAGAAAAAAATCCTTCATTTTCTAATTCTTTATTTGAAAATCAGTATGTATCTACTCATGTTTTAACTTTTCCACCAAATTAAAAATTTTATGTGTGCTTTTTATTTTTTGAAGTTCTATTTTGTATATGTATGTAGCCTCTCAGTGGCTTCAATCATTATTTTTCTTTCCAAAGATGAAAGACCTGTAGTTTAATTTTGCTGCCTCTTTTAATTTTAATTTATTTATTTGAAATGCAGAGTCAGTCTCTCTCTCTCTCTCTCTCTCTCTCTCTCTCTCTCTCACACACACACACACACACCCCTCTACAATTGCCAGCAATGGGCCAGGCTGAAACTAAAAGCTAGAAGCCAGGTGTGTGTGTGTGTGTGTGTATAAATAATATATAAATAAATATATATAAATTGGGTATTGACAATATCCAAAAACAATGGTTGAAAAGTTTCCAAATTAACTGAAGACAAAGGTGGAAGTTCTGAGATGCAAGAAGACAGTCAAGATACTGGGTAAATAGTAACTCCTAATCAGTTTCCACCACAATTATGCAACATAATGCCAAATCAGCATTTAATATTTTTATTTTGTTAACTATAACAGGGGTGGGGCCGGAACTGTGGCTTAGTGGGTTAAGCCGCCGCCTGCAGTGCCAGCATCCCATATGGGTGCTGGTTCGAGACCCAGATGCTCCACTTCTGATCCCGCAGTTGGCTATGGCCTGGGAACGCAGTAGAAGATGGCCCAAGTCCTTGGGCCCCTGCACCCATGTGGGAGACATGGAAGAAGATCCTGGCTCCAGGCTTTGGATCGGCACAGCTCTAGCCATTGAGGCCATCTGGGCAGTGAACCACTGGATGGAAGACCTCTCTCTGCCTCACATTATCTCTCTGTGTAACTCTTTCAAATAAATAAATAAATCTTAAAAAAAAAAAAAAAAAGAACGGGGTGGATGTACTCTAAATAAACAAAACTGGAACGAGTTGGACTTGTAAAGAAAGTTGGGGGTCTGGTACTGCTGCGTAGTGGGTAAATCTGCCACCTGCAACACTGGCATCCCATATGAGCACTGGTTGAGCCCTGGCTGCTCCACTTTCCATCCAGCTCCCTGCTAATGCAACCGGGAAAGCATCTGGGGAGTGAACCAGTGGATGGAAGATCTCTCTCTCCCCCCCTTCTCTCTTGCTCTAATAAACAAATAAATAAATTAATTGTTATCAGAGCCCAAAATTAGATGCTGAAGATTTCCTTTCCTGGTGGAAATATCCTGTCTTTACTTCCAAAACTGCTTTTGCTATTAGTGTTTTTTAATATATGTAAATTTAAGAAATTAAAAACCATTAAATCTTATATTAGCAAGGCTGAATATATATTCAATTAGGTTGAAATGAACAGAATTCCAATTTTCATTAATTGTTCTCTTCAATGTGAGCTAAGCCACACAATACTTCCTGCACACTTTACCTGTCAAATCCTCCAAGCACAACAGGTTCTTTTACTTTAAAATGTAGTTCCTTAAGAAGACCCTGCTCAGAACTGTAGCAAAAATCAAATGTAAATTCAAACTGACTTTTAATAAAACAGAAATTACAGCATCATACCTCCTAAGAAAGAATCATACCGATATCTGTATAAATATTTGGTCATTTTTCAAATATTTGACCCATATCTAATTGAAGCATTACAATAACTCCATGGGATACTAGCTTAGAAAGCAGATAAAATAATGGCTAAAGCTTAGAGTAAAAGAACATTGTGAATAGCGTCGGAAAATATATAAGATATAAAAATTGAATTTAACAATGTCAAAGAGGAAAAAGAGATATCCAAAATGTAATCAACAGCTGCCTTTCAACATCATTCCCCATCACATGAAACTGAAAGGACAATCATTAAGCATATACAGCAAATAAACTAAGTGAAATGATACATTAACTGATTTGCTTCAATTGCCACCAAATTCAAACAATCTAGCAAGATTTTATTTAATTGCTTATTTAAGTTAATAAGACTCAAATGGCACTACCTTCAGAGGTATGGGAAAAGAATTTTAATAGAAAACAACTGGTCTCAATAATTAAAACTTTCATGTAAGTAAAGGTTGAGCAGGTCAAAAATTGTCATCCAGACAACTTAACCATGAAGAAATAAAAAGTTGGGGCAAGTGTTTAGACTAGTGGTTAAGACACACATTAAGATGCTCTCGTCCCACATCACAGCATCAGGGCTCATTTCCTCTCTCCAGGCTCCTGCTGCCAGCCTCCTACCAATGCAGACCATGCAAAGCCACACTGATATCTCACGCAATTGAGTTCTTGCTACTTAACCTGAGAGACCTGGATTGCATTCCTGGCTCCAGGCTTCAGCCCTGGCATAGTCCTGGCCACTGTGGGTGTTTAGGGGAGATAAACTGGCAGATGGGAATTTTCCACCTACCTCTCAAATAAATAAATTCTCCAAAAAATTTTTTTAAAGAATCAAATGTTCAAGCTATTCTGTAAAAGTTCAGGGGCAAAGTCTTTAAATTACAGAATTTCCCAAATCACTGTATTGCTGTACCGACGCAAAGCTAATGCCTGAGCAAATGTAAGACACCAAACATCTTAATGTGATGGTTTCAAATAAATTGGAATGTTAAGCTGGAAATGTACAGTGAAGTGAAGTGAAAAAAGAAAATCCATGATTTCAGTCAGACACAATGCTGTGTGGTAGGAGAATATCAGCCTGAGAATTTCAAGCTTTGAAATTTAGTTAAACTAACTTCCAGTTTTTTGGTTTTTTTTTTTTTTTTGACAGGCAGAGTGGACAGTGAGAGATAGAGAGAAAGGTCTTCCTTTTTCTGTTGGTTCACCCCCCAAATGGCCGCTGTGGCCGGCACACTGCGCTGATCTGAAGCCAGGAGCCAGGTGATTCCTCCTGGTCTCCCGTGCGGGTGCAGAGCCCAAGCACTTGGGCCATCCTCCACTGCCTTCTCTGGCCACAGCAGAGAGCTGGACTGGAAGAGGGGCAACCGGGACAGAATCCGGCACCCCGACCGGGACTAGAACCTGGGGTGCCGGTGCCACAGGCGGAGGATTAGCCTATTGAGCCGCGATGCCTGCCTACTTACTTCCAGTTTTAACTTCCTACCAATCCATTCTTATATAAAGAAAAATAATCCATTGTGCCTTTTGAGTTTTTATTCAACATTATAATCAAATTGTAAGAGTCTTTAGCTGCTTAAAGTCTTTTCTGTGGAGAGAAAAGGCAGAACTTTAAAAACATATCTACAAACATAAACACAACTACATATAGAAAAAGCCTCCTAAATGGTAATATTTTAAAGTACATCACCCCCTCAAACTCACTACTGAGATGTTCTTTTAAGACTTTTTAAAACTAACAATTATGCTTCAAGGGTTGACCCATAAAACATATTACATTTATATTATAGAATAATTGGTAATCATGTTATAGATAACTCTTTTTCAGCAATTAATGATTAACTCTAGTATTAAATTACACATATTAGCAAGAAAATCAAATGGAAATAGTTCATGCCTTGTTCTCACCTAATTATAAAAATATCTAAAAAGGTTACATGACACATTTCAAATTCCATATAGTTATGGAAGTTGTAACTATCCGTAATTGTATTTTTGAGTTTAAATTATATTAAATTAAATATTCTGAATTTAAATTATCTTTATGAATTTTATAATTAAGCCATTCTTATAATTTATAAAAATCTTTTAACAAAAAACTAGATCTAATCTAAAATTTTAAAACCTGTCTTTTTTAGAATAAAGTCATTAATTTTCAGGTTTCTTTACACTGGATTGACATTTACATATAAAGAGATAGAGGTTATTATTTTTGCATTTAAATTCTAACAAGAGTAAATAAAAATGATTAACTAAAGGTTATTTAAAGTTTTTAATTTAAATTACTGGATTTTCTAAACTTCAGAGTAATTTTTGGTAAATGCTTTTGTTTAAAAATTATAAACTTCCACATAACTAAAGATGAAACTTAATCTGTTATTGAACTTGAAACAATTTAAACTCAGACATGAATAATTATAACTTTTAATTGCACTGTATTTTAAATTGTTTTATAACCCTTTAGGAAAAAAAATAGCTCATGCCATATCTCCACTTCATTTGACTATCAATATATTTTACTCCATATAAAAACCAATCCTGGTTTTCTGAAAAAAAAATTTGCTGTAATACTACATCCATTTCTTCAGTAACATTTGTAAGCTTTCCACAGTTAACTGTAACCTAGTTAGAAAAGGTTACTTAACAAGATTTTTGTGTACATTAAAAAAAAAAAAAAAAGATTTTATCTGAAAGAGAGAGAGAGAGAGAGAGAGAAAGAGACATGGACCAAGGCAATAGATTTTCCACATGGTGGTTCAGTCCTTGAAAATGGACAGAACAGCTGGGGCTGGGCCAAGCAAAAGTCAGGAGTCTGGAACTCCATCCAGCTCTCCTACATGGGTGGCAGGGGCCCAAGTACTTGAGGCCACCCTCTACCGCTTTTCTAGGCATGGTGGCGGCAGGGAACTGGATCAGAGGGGGAGCAGCCAGAACTCAAACGGGCGCCCATATGGGATGCCACCATTGCAGGCAGTGGCTCAGTCCTCAGCGTCACAACACCAGCCCCAATTTTAAGTATAGTTTATGAGTTCATTCTTAAAATCACCTATGATATCTCAGTTGAATTTCCTACGAAGTAATGAAAAGATAATACAAACTATTAGAATCAAACACTTCTAGAATAACAAGAAAAAATCAATACAACAAAATGTCTTACTAGAAGAAGTCATGTTTTTACTAAGGTTCAATTATTTCTAAACATTCTACTACATAAAAATCAAGTAAAACAAACAATTGATGGAAATTCTTTATAATCCCTTTCACCTTTACAAATTAAGTATAAATTTAATGGTAAATGCCAATCAATATACCATCTTCAGGATTACACACATAAACTAAATAAATAATGAATAAATAAATAATAGTTCTACTTCTCTATATAGCCAAGTTAACTTCCTAGAGAGGAAGAACTAAATAATTGCAAACATGCAACATGCTGTGCTAAGTACTGTGGGAAGTTTGTCGATGAGCTTTTTACTGATATTTAAAAGTATTAAAAACAAAGAGTAGTATTACAAGTACCCAATGTTCCCAAACAGAATAACAAATGATATTCACATCAAGCAATCCAATCCACATAAACATGAAAACATATTTGCTTCATTTTATGTATATTTATAAAACAATTAGGGGCCGGAGCCATGCCTCACTCGGTTAATCCTCCGCCTGCGGCGCCGGCATCCCATATGGGCACCGCATTCTGTCCTGGTTGCCCCCCTTCCAGGCTCTCTGCTGTGGCCCAGGAGTGCAGTGGAGGATGGCCCAAGTCCTTGGGCCCTGCACCTGCATGGGAGACCAGGAGAAAGCACCTGGCTCCTGGCCTCGGATCAGCGCAGTGCGCTGGCAGTATCGGCCATTTTGGGGGTAAACCAACGGAAGGAGTATCTTTCTGTCTCTCTCTCTCATTAACTCTACCTAATAAAAAAATGTGTGTGTGTGTGTATGTGTATGTATAAAACCATTAGAGATAAAATTGAAGCCATTCTTTGCATTCCCAGTGTCATTCTCCTTTCCTCACCACCTTATTTGCAACCACTATTAAGAGATTATTAACTAACCTCCTCATTTGTTTGCCACATTTTAATTTACATATTTAAGTGACAGAGTTGTTTTGTGTATTTTTTTTCTGTTTTCATAAATGGTATAATGAAAGTACCTGCTTCTTTTAACTCAACATTACATTTAAAGTCTATTGGTACAGCTATCAATCCTCTTCCTTGCTTTCAACTATTACAAAGTACTGATTCACATAAACATATGAATATTTTATGTATCCATTCACCCTCTGATGGACATTTAAGTTATTTCAAATTTTTCACTAGTACAATGCTTTAGCAAATATCCTTAAAGAAGTCTCTTTGCTCACATGTAAGAGTTTCAAAATGCAGAATTTCTTTCTCAATCTTAGCATTAATGAAATATTTGGAATGGATAATTCTTCACTGTGGGGAGTCTGTTCTACAAATTGTAGGATACTTAGTAGCATCCCTAGCATCTACCCACCATATGACACCAAATTCCCCTTAGGTGTGACAGGATAATGCATCCAGGCATTGTCAAATGTCCCCTGGGTAAACTGTCCTTGTTGAGGAACAATGCTCTGAAGTTATATTTTTTACTTGCCTGGATACTGAACAACTGTTCTCCAAAGAGCTTTACCAATTTACATTCCCATCAGCATATAATAATACCTCTGGTTTCCAAACATCCTTGCCAACACTTGACAATACATGATGACTGAAGTTTTCTAATGAAACAATATTAATTTTCCAAAGGGAGACTTTCATTGAACTATTCAAGAGTTGGGGGGGGGGGGGGGCACGGCACTGTGACATAGTGGGTAAGGCTACCACCTATGGTGCCAGCATCCCATATGGGCACCAGTTCGAGTCCTGACTGCTCCACTTCTGATCCAGCTCTCTGCTGTGGCCTGGGAAAGCAGCAGAAGATGGCCCAACTCCTTGGGCCCCTGTACCTGCATGGAAGACCTGGAAGAATCTCCTGGCTCCTGCCTTCGATCAGCGCAGTTCCGGCCACTGTGGCAAATTGGGGAGTGAACCAGCAGATGGAAGACCTCTCTCTCTGCCTCTGCTTCTATCTGTGTAACTCTGACTTTCAAATAAATAAATAATAACAAATTATAAGATAAAAACTCTAAACTTAAATAGGGGAAATCACCTAAATTTTATTGCCTTCTCTTCAGCCTCTTTTCCACTAGACCCTTTTTTTTCTTGTATGAATGCATGTTAGTATCAGTATACTGAATTAATTCTAACTTTTTTTTTTTTTTTTTGACAGGCAGAGTTAGTGAGAGAGAAAGAGAGACAGAGAGAAAGGTCTTCCTCTCATTGGTTCACCCCACAAATGGCTCTACGTCCAGTGCTGCACCGATCCGAAGCCAGGAGCCAGGTGCTTCTCCTGGTCTCCCATGCGGGTGCAGGGCCCAAGCACTTGGGCCATCCTCCACTGCCCTCCCGGGCCACAGCAGAGAGCTGGACTGGAAGAGGAGCAACCGGGACAGAATCCGGCGCCCTAACCGGGACTAGAATCCGGCGTGCCGGGCGCCACAGGTGGAGGATTAGCCAAGTGAGCCGCTGTGCCAGCCTATTCTAACTTTTGAAAGCTTACTTTTCCTAGAAGGTTCAAAACTATTACAAGCCATTTGTTTATTTATTTATAAGTTAGGAGTTAAAGGGAGAGAGATAGAGTGACAGAAAGAGACAGATTTTACAAATGCTGGCTCACCTCCCAAGTGGCCGCAACAGCCAGGGCTGGGCCAGGCCAAAGCCAGGAGCCAGGAGCTTTCTCCAGGTCTCCCACAAGGATGGAAGGGGCCCAAGCACTTAGACCATCTTCTGTTGCTTTCAGCCAGGCCATTAGCCAGGAGCTGGATAGAAGGGGAGCAGCTAGGATTCAAACCAGCATCCCATATGGATTTGCACATGGTGGTTTTATTCACTATGTCACAACACCAGCCCCTAATAGTCTACATTTCTTAAGAAAACTTTCAGGCTGGCGCCGCGGCTCAATAGGCTAATCCTCTGCCTGCGGCACCAGCACACCAGGTTCTAGTCCCGGTCGGGGTGCCTGATTCTGTCCCAGTTGCTCCTCTTCCAGTCTAGCTCTCTGCTGTGGGCCGGGAGTGCAGTGGAGGATGGCCCAAGTGCTTGGGCCCTGCACCCACAAGGGAGACCAGGAGAAGGGGCCTGGCTCCTGGCTTCGGATCAACGCGGTGCGCCGGCCACAGTGGCCATTGGGGGGTGAACCAACGGCAAAGGAAGACCTTTCTCTGTGTCTCTCACTGTCCACTCTGCCTGTCAAAACAAACAAACAAAAAAGAAAACTTTCAAATACAGAGTTTCAAATAACTCACTTGAAATATTTCAATTGATATCATCACTTACAGAAGATTCATACTCTTGGATTTTTAATTGCTGTAAATATAAAAGCAGACTAGGGGCCTGCGCCTTGGCTCACTTGGCTAATCCTCCGCCTGCGGCACCGGCATCCCATATGGGCGCCGCGTTCTAGTCCCGGTTGCTCCAGCTCTCTGCTGTGGCCCAGGAGGGCAGTGGAGGATAGCCCAAGTGCTTGGGCCCTGCACCCACATGGGAAACCAGGAGGAAATACCTGGCTCCTGGCTTAGGATCGGCGCAGCACACTGGAAGTGGCAGCCATTTGGGGGGTGAACCAACGGAAAGGAAGACCTTTCTCTGTGTCTCTCTCTCTCTCTCACTGTCTATAACTCTACCTGTCAAATAAATAAATAAATAAATATTTTAAAAAATAAAAGTAGACTAGACATAAACAACTGGACATTCATAACAGGAATATATACTAATAAAAATTCTATCTATAAAAGCATCTACCAAGCAAAATGACTAAAAATGGACTCAAATTTAATCAAAATAGTGAACACATATTCTTTCTTTTGCATTCCAAGCCAAATACAAAGAAATTAGAGCTGAAATTTGTAGTACTTGTTTTCCAGTCGCCCATACAAAATCAATTGTTAATTTCTGCTCATGAATGAGATATCTTTGTTGCTTTTTAATAAAAATTCCAAGTTTATATAAGCCATGTTGTATGGATTTCCATTACTGGTATTCAAAGAACTTTGTCTAAGACAATGGTATATTAAAATATTGCTTCCACTGATAATAATTCCAATCAACCGGATTAGAAAACCAATGTGGGACTGGCACTGTGGCCCTGCTATTCCTGCTGTCTGCATCCCATATGGACATTGGTTCAAATCCTGGCTGCTCTACTTCTGATCCAGCTCCCTGCTATTGTGCATGGGAAAGCAACATAAGATGGCCCAAGTCCTACATGTAATTACATGTCTATATGTGGATATAGGTCACTCATATGCACTGCTATACAGCACTCCAATGTATAAATATGTCACAACTTATTCATCCTATATTCTACTGATATGTGTTTGAATAGTTCAAGGTTTTTGCTATCCCAATGTTCCTACAAAATATTCTTGAACATATATTTCCAGGTGCACTGACCCATGGATTTCTCTAACATAACTGAGAGGGGATCGTGTCATAGTTCATATGCATATTCTATTTTAAAGGTAATACCAAATTGTTCTATTTTATTATTTTCAAAGAAAATTTACCGAAATTAGAAGGCCAATGTCAAAGAACAACAATGTAAAACACAAACTTAATTAAATTTATGTCACAGGAAAGCACAGAAATACACATAAAAATAATCATAAAAATAACCTTCACCATTCTGAATGTCACTGCCCAGCATCACAGGTTAAAATGATAAACATCTCACAGGGAACTGTCTCCACTTTCTTTCCTATCAGTGGAATCATTATCATTTCAAGGTGTCACTGTCTCAGACACAGTTCTCTGGGTACCAATAACAGAAACCTACACAAAGTTCCTTAGGCAAACTGAGAGCATTTATTAAAAAGACATAAAGGTCTGTCACAGATTGGTGAACAGGAATTATGACTGATCTTTACAAGCAGGTAGAAATCAGAAACTACACAGCTTCCAAGAAATAAGGTTAATCATCTCTCAGGGACCTCCAGGGCAGCGGCTTAATTTTTGCTCTTTACACACCAGTCCCTTGTTTCACTATGACCACAAGCTAACTACAGCAGCAGCAGTTTTATATGTCTTTCTAGAAGATGAGTGTAGCAAAATCTAACTTGCATCTTTGCCAACTCACATTTTCAAGCTGTCAAAAAATGATCCACTCCTGTTCATATGTAACAACTATGTATTGTGAATATGAGGGTCCCACTTACAAAGCTGCAAAGGCACAGCCTTGGAAAAAAGGTATCACTTAGATAACAGGGATCTGAGCAGAAATCCAAGAAAGCATCTCCAACAACATGACGGAAACAGTGAGAATTGCAATGGAGTGCAAATCTGACAAATCCAGGGAGTGCAGTGGAGGATGGCCCAAGTGCTTGGGCCCTGTACCCGGATGGGAGACCAGGAGAAGCACCTGGCTCCTGCCATCGGATCAGCGCGGTGCGCGGGCTGCAGCACGCCAGCCGCGGCAGCCATTGGAGGGTGAACCAACGGCAAAGGAAGACCTTTCTCTCTGTCTCTCTCTCTCTCACTGTCCACTCTGCCTGTCAAAATAAATAAATAAAAATTAAAAAAAAAAAAAATCTAACCACCATTCCACACCAACACCTTCCTGAGTCCTGTAATCAGTATTTAAAAGTCAATTAGGGGGGCCGGCGCTGTGCAGCACTGTGTGGTGGGTAAAGCCACCACCTGCAATGCCGGCATGCCATACGGGCACCGGTTCAAGACCTGGCTGCTCCACTTCCAATCCAGCTCTCTGCTATGGTCTGGGAAAGCAACAGAAGATGGCCTAAGTCCTTGGACCCCTGCACCCGCATGGGAGACCCAGAGGAAGCTCCTGCTTTGAATCGGCATAGCTCCAGCAGTTGTGGCCAACTGGGGAGTGAACTAACGGATGGAAGACCTCTCTCTCTCTGCCTCTCCTGTGTGTAACTCTGACTTTCAAATAAATAAATCTTTTTAAAAAAAAAAAAGTCAGTTAGGGGCCACGATGTGGCATGGCAGGTAAAGCGACCGCCTGCAGTGCCAGAATCCCACATGGGTGCCGGTTCGAGTTCCAGCTGCTCCACTTCTAATCCATCTCTCTGCTATGGCCTGGGAAAGCAGCAGAAGATGGCCCAAGTCCTTAGGCTCCTGCACTCATGTGGGAGACCCGGAAGAAGCTCCTGGCTCCTGGCTTCAGATCGGCCCGGCTACAGCCATTGTGGCTATTTGGAAAGTTAATGGAAGCGGATGAAAGACCTTTCTCTCTCTGCCTCTGCCTCTCTGTAACTCTGCCTTTCAAATAAATAAATAAATAATTTTTTTGAAAAGTCAATTAGTGGGGCCTACATTGAGGTGCAGTGGTAAAGCAGCTGTCTGCAATGCCCATCAGCATCAATTATGGGTGCAGGTTCAAGTCCTGGCTACTCCACTTCCCATCCAGCTCCCTGCTAATTTGCCTGTGAAAGCAGCAAAAGATGGCCAAGTTCTAGTACCCCTACACCCATGTGAAAGACCCAGAGGATGCTCCTGGCTTCAGTCTAGCCCAGCCCTGGCCATTATGACCATTGGAAAAGTGAACCAGGGGATGGAAGATCTCTTTCTCTGTCTGTCTCTCCCTCTCTCTAACTCTTTCAAATGAATAAAATAAAATCTTTAAAAAAAAATAAGTAAATAAATTAGGTAGTCAACAGTCATTCTGATAGCAGATAAGAACTTATCACTGGTCTTACCCCAACCTCCATTTCCAATGCCAAAAGCCATTTCTGACACCTACCCTTCATGTTTCTCCTTATGCTCCTCCTGTTCTTCATCAAACTCTTTGCAGCATGAAATGCAATTAACTATCTATAACTTAAACTTTACTTGATACATCTTTGAAGTCCTGTCCTGGTTCTGACTTTTCAATTTTCTTTATACACTCACTTTCCTCTGACCCTTAAATACATGTAATTCTTAGACATTACAACAAAAGTATCAAAAACAAAAGAAAAAAATTGATAAACTGGATATCATAAAAACTTAAAATTTGTGGGGCTGGCACTGTGGCATAGCAGGTAAAGCTGCCGCCTGCAGTGCCAGCATCCCATATGGGTACCAGTTTGAGTTCCAGCTGCTCCATTTCCAATCCAG
Source organism: Lepus europaeus (assembly GCF_033115175.1). NCBI lineage: Eukaryota > Metazoa > Chordata > Mammalia > Lagomorpha > Leporidae > Lepus > Lepus europaeus. The sequence goes on from NC_084828.1 coordinate 153,247,131, forward strand.
TTCTCTGCTATGGCCTAGGAAACAGCAGAGGATGGCCCAAGTTCTTGGGCCCCTGCACTCATGTGGGAGGTCGGGAAAAAGCTCCTGATTCCTGGCTTTGGATCGGCCCAGCTCCAGCCGTTGTGGTCATTTAGGGAATGAATGGAAGCAGATGGAAGACCTCTCTCTCTCTGTGCCTCTTCCTCTCTGTAACTCTGCCTTTCAAATAAAATAAGTAAACCTTTTAAGAAAAAAAAAGTTTGTGTATTTTTCAGAAAAGAACTCAACAATTCACTTTAACAAAGTGAAAAGACAATCTCTCAAAGAATGACAGAAAATGTTTCTAAATCACATATATATATATATATATATATAAAAGGGATTTGTATCTAGAATATATAGAGAACTTTTAAAATTCAGTAACAGACAATGCAAATTGGGCAAAGGATCTCAAGAGAGAAATCTCCAAAAAAGACAGCTAATAAGCACATTTTCAACTTCATTAATCGTTGGAAGTGCAAATCAAAACCACAATGAGTTGTGAAGTCAGCAAAACAGGAAGCTCTAGATTCTCTTTCCACAAAAACCAACCTTGTCAAAACCATGGAAAAGTTAAGGCTTTACATCAACCAAGTAAACAATGAATCAAGGAAAAAGTAACTTCAAAACCTCAAGATATCTTTGTGGTACTTTTACATGCCCTAACTCTATCCTTTTTCTGTCATGATTGGCAGCCATAGGCCATCTTCCCGGTACGGTAGCAAGGTCTCCAGTTCAGAGAAAGAAGAACAGATCTTATTCACCAACTTTTGTGTTCATCTGTTAATGGACTACCTGAAGGACAGATGCAAGGTGGTCATCTATATTTCATTTAAAAACTCAGACTAGAAACAGGGTGACCATCTTGAAAATATGGCAAGTAGAATTAATAACCTATATATGCCTGGGACAAATGATTACTGTCTAAATATATAGTGGAGCATGCACAGCACAGAAGGAAAACCTGGGAAGAATTTGTTGGACAAATTATGAATATAAAGGGGAATTTAGAAGTCAACATGCTTGATCAGAAATGACTTCAGAGGACTCTGAGCTTCTACCTTGGACTGTTCCCTATGCTCGGTGCATGCCTAGCTAAATGTTGAAAGAGTGTCACCACAAAGACCAATCTACAAAGTCTGAGAGACATTCTTCCATTTGTTTGTTTGGAGACTCTTTAGTTTTGTTTTAGATCCTGATATTCAAGGCAATATCTGTAAAATCACTAGCTGAACACAAGCTAAGGAAAAAAGAAATTACTTAGCAGGCAGATATTAGCAAACGGAAGAACTAGCAAACTTGAAGCTAGGAGAACTGAAACCAAGTCTGAGAGACAAAAAAAAAAAAAGAAGAAGAAGAAGAAGAAGAAGAAGAAGAAGAAGAAGAAGAAGAAGAAGAAGAAGAAGAAGAAGAAGAAGAAGAAGAAGAAGAAGAAAAGTGAACAGAGCTTAAAGGATTTGTGGGTGGGACACCACCAAGCAAACAGCAAAGACATTACTGGAGTTTCAAGGCAAGGAAAGGAAAGGAAGGGACAATTAAAAAAAAAAATTAAAAAATGATGGTCAAAATCTTCCCCAAGTCTGGTGAAAGACATGAATCTAGAAATTCAAGAAGTTCAATAAACTTCAGAATAAGATAAATGTCTACACAAAGTCTCATTATAATCAAACTCTGAAACTGAAATACCAACTCTTCGTGTGTCTTAACCCTACCAGCTTTCAGATTGAATTTATACCATCAACTCTCTTGCTTCTCAAGGTTTTATACTGTAATTACACCATGAGATCTCTTGGGTCTGGTTACAGCTTGGATAAGAGTTTGGATGTCCCCCAAAGGCCCATGTATTGGGAACCTGGTCCCTAAAATCTTAAGTTTATGTCTAATGGATTACTGTTAATAGTTAACAGATCAAGGGTGGAGGAGTTGATCCAATTATAGTGTCTATGGGATGAGCCCAGTGGGAGATTTTCACGTTACTGGGGGCTTACATTTGGAAGGTACTTCATGCAAAAAAAGATTGGTTACTTACGCTGAGTTTGTCTTAAATTCTCTCTTTGCTTCCTGGCTCACCATGTGATTATTCCAAATGCTCTGACATTTCCAGCCTCCACCAGATGCCACACTGATGGGGCAACATGATCTTGAATTGTGAATCTCCAAATCTTTACCTTCCCAAGAAGCTCCTCTCAGGTATTTTACTTAAAGTTACAAAAAGCTGGGACTGGCATTGTGGCATAGCGAGTATCCTGGTTACTCCTATTCCGAATCAGCTCCCTGCTTATGACCTGGTAAAAACAGCAGAAGATGGTTCACATGCTTGAGCCTCTGCCAGCCACATGGGGAGACCTGAATGAAGCTCTTGGTTCCTGGCTTCAGCCTGGCCTAGCCCTTGCTGTTACAGCCATCTGGGAAGTGAACCAGCAGATGGAATATATCTCCTCTCTCTCTTTCTCCTCCCCCGACCTATTAACTCTGACTTTCAAATGAATTCCGTAGAAATTACAAACACCTAATATAGGTCTCCAGCTAGTCAACTGCAGATACTGGGATTGCTCAGCCTTTATAATCACACGAGACAATTACTTATAGTAAATGTCTTTATCTTGGTAGAGTGGGTTAAGCTGCCACCTAAGACAACATCCCGTATGAGCATCGGGTAGTGTCCCAGCTGCTCTACTTCAGATTCAGCTCCCTGCTAATGTATCTCGGAAAGCAGCAGAAGATGACCGAAGATCTTGTGCTCCCATCTCCCATGCAGGAGACCTTAGACATGACCAAATGTGGCCATTTGGGGAATGAACCAGTAGGTGGAAGATCTCTCACTCTGTCTCTCCTTCTCTCTGTATTAACTCTGCCTTTCAAATACATAAATCTTTTTTAAAAGTCTTTATTTAAAAGAATTTTTTTGTTAAATAAGACTTTGCCACTTTGTTAAGTAAGACTACCAATTCTCCTGTCCTAAAAGTAATGCTAAAAAGAGTCTTCAAGTCTAAATGACAGGCATTAGGAAGAAACACAAAATTTTATAAAGAAATCAGTGTCTTCAGTAAAGATAAAAACATGGACAAATACGAAAACCAATATTATTATATTTTTGGTTTGCAACTCCATTTTTAAATTTTTAAAAGACACTAAAAGCAAATATATAAATAATAATTACATGGAAATAACAAATAGATAAAAAATAATTATACAGCAAACAGCAACAAAATAAAGAGGGGGGAGGACAAACGTGTACAGAAGCAAAGATTTGTATGCCATTGCAGTTAGGCTGATATCTTTACAATAATCACAAATATCTAAAAATATACACAAAGGAAACAAGAAGGCAATCAAAATGGCTCACTACAAAACTCAATTCAACTTGAAAGAGGATAGTAAGGGAAGAGATGAGAAATGAAAAGAGCACAGAAAACTAATTTTAAAATGGCATTAGTATGTAGTTTAAAGCATCAATAATTACTTTTAGTAAAACTGGAGAACACTGACAGAACTGCAATACAAAGTACAACTTTGATTAAAAGGACAGAACATCTAGAAAGAAGATTTTAAAAAACAGAAGACCTGAACACTATAAACCAACTAGACCTAACTAATATATCTAGCACACTGCATGTATAGAAAAACATGCATTCATTTTAGGTTCACATAGAGCATATGCAAAGAAAGTCAGTATGTTTCACCACAAAACAAGACGCCAAAATTTTAAATGGCCAAATCATAAAGTATCCTTCCTGACCACAATGGAATATAGCTATCATAAATAATAGGAGGAAAACTGGAAAATTCACAAGTCTATGAAAATTAAGTCTTAACCAAGGATTAAGAGAGAAAGAATAAATCACAAAGCAAATAAAAAATTAGAGGCATTTGTTCTAGTAATTAAGACACCCAAATCACCATATCAGATTGCCTGAGTTTGATACCAGGCTCAGCTCCCGACTCTATCTTCCTGCTAATGCAAACCCACAGACGCAGTGGAAATGGCCCAAGTGACTGGATTGCTGCTACCCATGTGTAAGACCTGGATTGAGTTCCCAGTTTGCTACATCAGTCCTGGTCCAGCCCAGTCATGTACAACTATGGAGCGTAAACCAGAAGAGAGAAATATATGTTCTCTCTCACATGTGCACTTGCTCGTTCTCTTTCTCTGCCTCTCAGAACAATTTATGAGGGAAGGGGAGGGAGGGGGCAGTGGCATAGTGGGTAAAGCTGTCACTTGGAACGCCAACAGTTCAAGACCTGGGTGCTCCATTTCCAATCCAGCTCCCTGCTAATGCACCTGGGAGAGCAGTGGAAGATGGACCAAGTCCTTGGGCCCCTGAACCCATGTGGGAGACATGGATGAAGCTCCTGGCTCCTGGCTTTGACCTGGCCCAGCCCTGGCTGTTGCAACCACCTGATGAGTGAACCAGCTCGTTCACTCACTCTCTCGCTCTCTCTCTTGCTCTCTCTCTCCCTGCCTCTGCATCTTCCTCTCTGTAACTCTTTCAAATAAAAAAAGAAATCTTAAAAAAAAAAAAAGAGGCCAAATCACTAACATAACTTCAGATCTTGAGGAATGAAAAAAGAGTAAATTAAACCCAAAACAAGCAGCAGGAAGGAAATGATAAAAATTATAGGTTATAGGTAATTACAAAGAAACCAGAGACCCAACAAAATCAAAATTTGTTCTTTAAAAAGACCAGTAAAATTGACAAACCTTCAGTTACACTGATTAAAAAAAAAAGTAACAGAGATGACAACTAAAATCATAAATTAAAGTGGAAACATTGCATTCAACCTTACAGATTTGTAGGATTATAAGAGAATACTATAGGAACAGGTATTGTGTACAGTGGGTTGCAATGCCACTTGAGACACCCTCTTCCTGTTACAGAAAGGCAGTTCAAATCCCGACTAAGATTCAGCATCCTGCTAATTCGCCTCAAAAGCAGAAGATGATGGCTCAAGTACTTGAGTTCTTGCAACCCACATGGGATAATTAGATGGAGTTCCTAGCTCCTGGCTTCAGCATAGCCCAGCACTAGCTGTTGTCAATATTTGTGGAGTGAATCAACAGACGGAAGACGTCTCTCTCTCTTCCCACTCTACCCCCCACTTACTGAATCATTCAAATAAGTAATCTTTTTTTAAAAAAGGAGAATGTTATTAACTGTCAACAAATTAGATAAACCACATAAATAAATAAAATTCTAGAAACACAAATTACCTAACTGCCTCAAGAACAGAAAAATCTCAATAGAACTGTAACAAAGAGATTGAATCAGTAACAAAAACTTCCAACAAAGAAAATTCTATGAGCAGATGGTTTCACTGGTGAATTATACCAAACATTTAATGAAATAACAGCAATTACTCTCAATTTTTCCCAAAAATAAAAGAGAAAGAAACACTTCCTAACTCATTCTATGAAGCCAGCATTATCTTCATTCAAATGACAGACTTTTACATGAAAAACAAAAAACCTACAGGTCAATATTCCCTATAAATGTAAATATAAAAATTGTCAACAAAGTTATAGCAAACCAAATTAAACAGCACATAAAAAGATTTATATAACAAGGCCAAGTGGGATTTATCACAGGAATGCAAGGATAGTTCAGCATAAGAGAATCAATGAAATATATATTGATAGAATGGAAAAACATGTAACTGGTGTAGAAAATGCATTTGACAATACCCCCCCCCCTTTTTTTTTGACAGGCAGAGTGGATAGTGAGAGAGAGAGACAGAGAGAAAGGTCTTCCTTTTTGCCGTTGGTTCACCCTCCAATGGCCGCTGTGGCCGGCGCATCTCGCTGATCCGAAGCCAGGAGCCAGGTGCTTCTCCTGGTCTCCCATGTGGGTGCAGGGCCCAAGCACCTGGGCCATCCTCCACTGCCTTCTCAGGCCATAGCAGAGAGCTGGCCTGGAAGAGGGGCAACCAGGATAGAATCTGGCGCCCCAACCGGGACTAGAACCCAGTGTGCCGGCGCTGCAAGGCGGAGGATTAGCCTGTTAAGCCACGGCGCCGGCCTGACAATACCCTTTTGTGATAAAAGAAAAAAAGAAACTTAGAAAACTAGACACTGAAGTGAACTTCCTCTGCATGACTAAAGGCACTTATGAAAAAATCCACAACTAACAGTTTACATAGTAGTGACATTTGAAACTCTCCCCCTAAAGTCAGGAAAAAGATTAGGATTCCCTCTTTTACCACAATTATTCAAAATTATATTTAATTCACAGTTGGAGTAATCAGACTAGAAAAAATATATAAGAGGCATTCGAATTGGAAGAAGTAAAATGGACTCTTCTCAGATGAAATGATCCTTGAAACAGAAAATCCAAAAGAATCCACAACAGAGGTAACAGAGCTAACAATTTCAGCCAAGTTGCAGCAAATAACATAAACACAAAAAAACTAGATGTGTTCCTATGTATCTATGAAGAATGATCCTAAAAAGATATTAATAAAAGTATTACATTTAGAATGCCATAAAAAAAAAATACCTGGAAATCTATCAAGCATGTGACAGATTTGTACATTGAAAAAAGGATGCTGAAATTAAAGAAGGTCTAATATACATGGAGTGACACCTCATGTTCCTAAGTAGGAAGACTAGCTGTTAAGATGCCAACATTATTCAAGTGATCTGCAGAAGCTAGGAGCCCAGCATTCCATCTGAATCACCCACATGGGTAGCAGGGGGCCAAGAACTTGAGCCATCTTCCACTGTTTTCCCAGGTGCATTAGCAAGGAGTTGAACTGGAAGTGAAACAGTTAAAACCCAGTGGGCACTCAGATATAGAATGCTGGCATCACAATGTCAAGCCCATATATCTCCATGCCTTTTTTGTGGATTAGAAAAGCCCATCACTAAGGAGTGCAAGGTATATTTGGGAGGCTGATGAAAACGTTTTAATTGTAGTGATGGGCACATAATTCTGAACATCTGAAAGTCACTGAACTGTATATTTTTAAATAGGTGAATTGTCAGAGTATGTGAATTATAAGAAAAATATAGATGGTTCTAACTCTCTAATATTCTCCCCTTTTTCTCTTCAAGGATGTCATTCCCTGAATACATCGAAATACAACCTATACTGTAGATATCTCTTAGATCTTTGTCATCACCCTTGACCATTCTTCTGACCTACAGAGCTAAATTTCCCCAATCCCTGTGAGATACATGACAGAAACAGTCCCATCACTCACCAAGATGAAATTCAAATTCCTACTCCTGCATACTAATTTCAGCTTGGAAGTGCTGCAATGCTCCTAGTCACCCATGCCTACTAACTCTGGCATTTCTACCTCACTACTACCCATTTCCACATTCAGTTACCAATTCCTGTCAGCTCTATTCTACAATATCTTTATTTCTTCCCTCTCAATAAAGTGAATATAGTAAAACACCACAACTTCCCTTCCTTCAATTCCTCCTCTCCAAAATACCACTACATTCCCAAATACACAGGTAGTTCAAAAAGTTTGGGGACAGAGACGGCAACACTGTGGCACAGAGGGTAAAGCTGCTGTCTGCAGCACTGGCATCCACTTTGAGTCCTGGCTGTTCCACTTCCAATCCAGCTCCCTGCTAGTGTTCCTGGGAAAGCAGCGGAGAATGACTCAAATGCTTGGACCCCTGCACCACATGGGAGACCTGGGGGAGATTCTTGGCTCCTGGCTTGGGCCTAGCTCAGCTTCTGCCATTGTGGCCATTTGGGGAATGAACCAGTGGATGGAAGATTCTCATATTCTCTCTCTCTCTAATTTTGACTTATAAATAATCTTTAAAAATAGTTTGTAGAAAATGAAATTATATATTTATTTTGGTACAAAGAAGTTTGAAAGCCATGCATGTTTGTCATAATACACATTTTTCATAAATTTTTTCAAAACATTCTGTATGGATTTTAAATTTTTTGGACTAAAATAAATACCTTTTAATTCCATTTCCACCAACTTTTTTGAAGAATCCTTGTACACACCAAGAAATTCTAAGTCTAAAATTACAAACTTCCTTTTTCAAAACACTTCAGTAGCCTCCCAGCCACTACAGAATAAAATTCCACATTTCTCCAGCCTAATTTGCAAGTTTCTCATGAAGTGGACTCAACCCACCTATGTCATTCATGAGCCCTAAAGGTCAATCTCTGAAAATTTATCATTTCTTTAGCACACCATGGTTTTCATGCATGGACGCTTTTAAATCCCTCATGGGATTTATATGCCTCTGACCCATATGCCATTGATATAATCAAAATTTAGCTTTCCACAAATTCAAGAAGCCATCGAAATTTTTTTTTAAGATTTATTTATTTATTTATTCATTTGAAAGTAAGAGTTACACAGAGAGAGAAAGTGAGGCAGAGAGAGAGGCCTTCCATCCGTTGGCTCACTCCCCTATCAGCCACAAAGGCTGAAGCTGTACTGATCCAAAGCCAGGAGCCAGGAGCTTCTTGAGGGTCTCTCGCGCAGGTGCAGGGACCCAAGGACATCTTCCACTGCTCTCCCAGGGCACAGCAGAGAGCCAGATGGTAAGTGAAAATAACATAACTGGTGAATAGAATTTAATTAAAACAGCCAATAAAGAAATTATTCCATTTGGATTTGTCTTTGTGAGATATACTTTTCGGTCATAAAAACCATTACAACAGGGGATCTAGCGCGGTGGCACAGTAGGTTAATCTTCTGCCTGTGGTGCTGGCATCCCATATGGATGCCAGTTCTAGTCCCAGCTGCTCCTCTTCTGATCCAACTCTCTGCTATGGCCTGGGAAAGCAGTGGAAGATGGCCCAAGTGCCTGGGCCCTTGCAACCACGTGGGAGAACTGTAAGAAGCTCCTGGCACCTGGCTTCAGATAAGCACAACTCCGGGTGTTACAACCATTTAGGGAGTGAACCAGCGGATGGAAGACCTTTCTCTCTGGCTCTCCCTCTCACTGTTTGCAATTCTATCTTTCAAATAAATAAATAAAATCTTAAAAAAAAAAAAAGATAACCTAGACTTGAGTGTTTTAAAAGAATGAAATAGAGAAAGAAAATAACACTAATAATAACATCTACCTTATGTGTATTATCAGAATAAATTAGAGAATATACATTAAAACCAATTTGTAAAATGGATCTTATTCAAATGCAGGATTCTGGTATTTTAAAAGATACATTTTACTAAAACTTAAATGTCACACTGCAAATCTGTCACTCTTCAATATCAGAAGCTACATTAGGGAATAGAGGAAATTTTCCCCAAGTTCTTGTCAAATCTCTAGATGCCATCATCATACTTCAGTAGTCCCTGGCTCCAGGAGAGCAAAGCACCCCTGCAGCACTCAGAGAATACCATTATTAGTGATCCCTTTCCTGCTCCCAGAGAACAACGTCTATGACTTACCATTATTTCAAGCCCTATAACAGATGATCTTCCAAGAACAATATCAGAATATCCAGAAAGACATGTGCAATTTGAAAATAATGTTTTGCCCTTTCTTTGTTTAGTTTTATTTAGCAACTCAGAGTTTTGAAATGACAAAGAAGAATTTTGTATCGGAGTGGGACATCAACTGAGAAGCCTGGCACTAGGAGGCACCTAGATGAAATAACATCTTAAGGCATAAAAAGACATCTTAAGACATCAAAATATAGCTTTCCACAAATTCGAGAAGCCATCAAATTTTTTTAAGATTTATTTATTTATTTGAAAGAAAGAGTTACACAGAGAGAGAAAGTGAAGCCATTGAAAATTCATGTCCATCTCTCCTCTATTGCCTAGACTATTGTAATATCTTCATATTTTCCAACCTCCAGTACAGCACCCCCCTGAACTTACCTTCCTCGCTATGAAAACATGGTCTCCCTCTGGCTCTCCAATCCCATTTTATGGTCCTGCATGCTACAAACTTGATGTTCCAGCAGCAGTGACCGGACTCAAATTTCTTACACAAGCTTTAACCTCTTTGAAGTTTTTGTACCTTTTGCTCATGCATTGTCTTCCCTTCTTCTAGCAATGTCCTTTCCCCATCTTTATCACTCTGACCAGTCCTTCAATGCTCAGCTCAAGCTTCCCAACCACTGACTGAAAGTGGTCCACAAACTAGAAGACTTGAGTTAGCTTCTTCTCCTCTGAGTTCTACAAACACACGCATCTCTAACTTTTCATGTATTCTATTCAAAATGCCATTTTTAAAACTATGTCTACAAATAGAATACAAGCCAGAAGACCAAGAACAAAGTGTTTTACTCTTTAAAAACTTATTTACCTAACATTGTGATGTCACTCAGTAAAGATTTAACTAAAATGCTAATATTTTAAATCTTTATTTATTTAAAAAAGCAGAGAGATAGAGACAGACAGGCAAACATTGATTTCCAATCCACTGTTTCACTCCTCAAATACCTACAACAGCCAGTGCTGGGCCAGGCCGAAGTCAGAAGCCTGGAACTCAATTTGGGTCTACCACGTTGGTAAGAGAAACTCAACTACTTGAGCCATCACATGCTACCATTCCAGGGTGTGCATTTGTAGGAAGCTGGAATTAGGAGCACAGCTAGGACTCATATTCCAGACATTCTGATATGGGATGTGGGCAACTCAAGCAGCAGCTTAACCACTTTGCAAATGCCCAACTTTTGATCTTAATATTAACTTGTAGGGAACTTTTTTTCCATCATTTACTTAAAGTAGTTTCTTTTTTCTCCAAAGTTTTCTTAGTAGCTGCTGCTATCCATGTACACGGGTGTATTACTGAATATCACTACCAACTACCGCCAATGTAGCTCTTGCTTTCAGACCCATTTCCCAGAACCACCTGGGCCCTTCTATATCTCAGATAACTACATTTCCTAAGTAACCTTGCTCTCACGCAAAGATTTTCCCAGGAAGATGTGGCCAGTGAGAGACACTGATGGGTAACCAGAAAGCAGAATAAAGAGAAGCCATGGGCCAGTGCCACGGCTCACTAGGCTAATCCTCCACCTGCAGTGCCAGCACCCTGGGTTCTGGTCTCAGTCGGGGCACCAGATTCTGTCCCAGTTGCTCCTCTTCCAGTCCAGCTCTCTGCTGTGGCCCCGGAAGGCAGTGGAAGACGGCCCAAGTGCTTGGGCCCTGCACCTGCATGGGAGACCAGGAGGAAGCTCCTGGTCGGAAGCCTAGCTCTTGGCTTTGGATCGGCACAGTGCTGGCTGTAGCAGCCATGTGGGGGGTGAACCAACGGAAGGAAGACCTTTCTCTCTGTCTCTCTCTCTCTCTCTCACCGTCTAACTCTGCCTGTCAATAAATAAATAAATAAATAAATAAAGAGAAGCCAGTATTTCTCCTCTTTTGCCTCAACTTCCTGTGGCATCCCCGGCAGATACCATCTCTTCTGTAACTCCAGTTCCCTCCAGGCAATTCAGCCTTCTGCTATCCCAGCCTCTACCAAGCACCCTCTACTACTGCCCTAGTTCCCCACACAGCCCTGCCTTCTGTACTCAGATGACAAGACCTTCTCTCAACTTCCTTCCAAGCCCAATGGCAAGCCTACATGTTGTTAACATATACATTGTCTTGAGCGATTCCATTACCTGTGTAACTAGCTCCTGGATTAACAAAATATTCCTCTGTTGAAAGATCCATTGTGGTTACTATTCCCTGGATAAATCCTGACTGTTTTTAAATATCACTTAACAAAGAATTTATCAAACAGTCAAGCATGGTATTTGTATTCCACATAGAATATAAATACTTCCTATTGAAGATGGCTTATTACACAAAAACATTATTCCAAATACCGATACAGAGGAAGAATATCATGCATTAAACTCTTAAAAAGTAAAAATAAAAGAACCTAACACTTTATTCATAGCAAAAGATTCCTCACTGGGATAAAATCTACTCAGCTGCAATATTTGCCTGAAATAAGTCAATCACTTATAATAAAAATGTCACTTTTTTGAAACTTATTTAGTAGAGGGAAAATTGGAAGGATTATGGGATTTGGAGTCACTGCAGGCCAAGACATCTGTTCAGAGGGAAAAAAATGTTAAAGACCTCCTGTCAGTGACTTATCATTCAAATCCACAAAACTTTTAAGACAGATCCAATTACACTAATCAGTTAAAAAGATATACCTTTACTCATTAAACATATTTCACACATTTTAAGATCATAAAATATCAAAGTTGAAAAGAATCGCCTTAAACATAAGGAATAAGGGCACAATCTGTAAATAGTTCCGTGTTAACAACTGGTAATTACAGGACTTCTCAGCTCCCCTTTTATGCAATCACTATTCCTTTAATAGAGCTAGTCTGATAAAATAATAATTCACTCAGTATCCATAAAACATTTCAGGAAATGAATTACTTGTGAGGCAGAGAGAACATTTACTATTTGTTTTTATTTTACAAATAAGTAGTATTTCCTAATCTCCAAATGTTTGTTCTTATCTCCAGATATATTTAATATTCCTCAGGGAGGTGTTGTGGGGCAGTGGATTAAGCCACTGCTTGGGACACCAGCATTCCCTACTGAGTACCTGGCTCAAATCTGGTCTACTCCATTTCCATGCAGCTTCCTGCTGGTGTACACCCTGGAAGGCAGAAGATGGCTCAAGTACTTGGGTCCCTGCCACCCACGTGGGAGACCAGTTGGGTTTCTAGGTTCCTTGCTTCAACCTGGCCCAGTTCTGGCTGTTGGGGGCATCTGAAGAGTGAACCAGCAGACTGAAGGGGGGTGTGTGTGTGTGAATGCACATGTATGCCTTTACCTTTCAAATAAACTTTTTTAAAAATTAATATTCACTATGATCCCCAAACTAAAGCAAAAGATCAATTTCAACTACAGATTTTGGAAGAATGAGCAATGTAAAGAAAGACAATCCTATCATTATATAAGAATGCGCTGAGCATAAAATTCCAGACATTTTACATAAATCATTTAAAATCTTATAAGGCAATTTCACAGAGGATATAGAAACCCAAGAATGTTTTAAAATTTCCCCAAGCCACATAACCAGTTATATTCAAGTAAAATTTCAGTTCAGCCATTTCTGGCTCTCAAGTGTCTTTCTATTAACTATTTTTTTTTTTTTTTTTTTTTTTTTTTGTGGACAGGCAGAGTGGACAGTGAGAGAGAGAGAGAGACAGAGAGAAAGGTATTCTTCTGCCATTGGTTCACCCTCCAATGGCTGCTGCGGCCAGCGCACCACAGTGATCCGAAGGCAGGAGCCAGGTGCTTCTCCTGGTCTCCCATGGGGTACAGGGCCCAAGCACTTGGACCATCCTCCACTGTACTCCCGGGCCATAGCAGAGAGCTGGCCTGGAAGAGGGGCAACAGGGACAGAATCCAGTGCCCCGACCGGGACTAGAACCCGGTGTGCCGGCGCCACTAGGTGGAGGATTAGGCTGTTGAGCCACGGCGCCGGCCTCTATTAACTATTCTCCCTTGCTTTCCCTGGAATAATATCCCAGTGATTTCAAGCTAAAAATAAACCAGAAAATTTGTGGTTTTTTTTAAACTCAATATAAGAATCACTAGCTAATAATTTAAGGAATCTTTATTTCATATTAGAAAGATTTCTCCATTTTTCAGCATAAACAATTCTTGTATAAAAAAAGCATTACTTAGGCCAGCACTGTGGCATAGTAGGCTAAGCCTCTGCCTGAGGCACCAGCATCTCATACGGGCATGCTCCTCTTCCACCCCAGCTCTCTGCTATACCCTGAGAAAGCAGCTGAACATGGTCCAAGTACTTGGGTCCCTGCACCTATGGGGGAGACCTGTAGAAGCTCCTGGTCCTAGCTTTGTACTGGCCCAGCTCTAACCACTGCAGACATTTGGGGAATGAACCACCAGATGGAAGACTTTCTATATCTCTCCCTCTCTCTCTGCCTCTCAAATAAATAAAATCTTTAAAAGAGAGAAAGAGAACATTACCAACAATCTACTGTCGAGTTTTGCATATAAAAAGATTATAAGGACCTATTTCAAAAGGTTCACAATTATCAATTAACATACATTTCTCATCGATCATAGGCTATAATATGAGATCAGAATATCCAAGCCACTACCCTACCTGCTCCCTTCAGTTTGTACATGGCTTACTCATTAAATGCTGACAGAAAAGCTTTTCAAATCTTCTTGGTCAACTGTTCTTCCTAGCTGTCTGATTAATGTATGAAAATAAGGTGAAATGCTAAACTACTATCCAAGTCCCCTTGTATAGGTCTTTACATTCACTTTCTGTTGCTCCAAGGCCATCATAACACGCCACTAAAAAAAAAAAAAAAAAGAAAATTCTCCCATCTTAAAAAGTAGATTTTATATCATGGGGCCAGCACTGTGGTGTAGCAGGTAATGCCACTGCCTACAGCAAAGACATCCCATACGGGCAATGGTTTGAGACCCAGCTGCTCCACTTCTGATTAAGCTCCTTGCTAATGCACCTGGGAAAGCAGAGGAAGATGGCCCAAGTACTTGGGCCCCTGCACTTCCCATGGGAGACCCAGAAGAAGCTCCTGGCTCCTGATCTGCCCAGCTCTGGCTGTTGTGGTCATTTGAGGAGTGAACTAGAGGATGCAAGATCTCTCTCTGTCTGTCTGTCTCTCTCTCTCTCTCTCTGTAATTCTGCCTTTCCAATAAATCTTCTTAAAAAAAAGTAAATTTTAGGGGTTGGCACCGTGGCACAATAGGTTGGTCCTCCGCCTGCAGCGCCGTCATCCCATGTGGGCGTCGGTTCTAGTCCCGGCTGCTCCTCTTCTGATCCAGCTCTCTGCTATGGCCTGGGAAAGCAATGGAGGATGGCTCAAGTGCTTGGGCCCCTGCACCCATATGGGAGACTGGAAGGAAACACCTGGCTCCCGGCTTTGGATCGGCACAGCTCTGGCTGTTGTGGCCATTTGGGGAGTGAACCAACGGAAGGAAGACATTTCTCTCTGTTTCTTCCTCTCACTGTCTGTAATTCTACCTCTCAAATAAATAAATAAAATCTTTTAAAAAAAAAAAAGTAATTTTATATCATAACCCTATATAATATATGTTTTATAACCAAAACAAAAATGCCATAGTAATCACACATACAGTTACTATGTACAGGGCACTGATTTATTTTTTATTTTTTATTTTTTAAACAGTGTCAATATCCCACTGATTTCACAAACCACTAATTGGTGATTAGAACTCTATTCTATACCTGAACCCTGCAATGGGAGTACTGATATGACATGAGTTCTTTTTCCTCCTTTTCTTCACACCAAAAGAAAGGAAAAGAGGGAAAAAAAAAAACTGGAGAGCTAGTTTTCCAATCTTCCCAGCCCCAAATATCTAAATATTCCCCTGGAGCAAGATACCAACTCAGAGAAGTAGGCAGCCTCTGTTCACCCTCCTCCTTCCTCTTCTGCCTCCTCCCATGCACTACAATGCCTTCAAAGGTTTTCCCCAAAACACAAGGGGTCTTGAGAATTAAAGTTACTAATGTACCTATTTTGTTTGTTTTTTTTTTTTTTTTTTTTTTGACAGGCAGAGTGGACAGTGAGAGAGAGAGACAGAGAGAAAGGTCTTCCTTTGCCGTTGGTTCACCCTCCAATGGCCGCCGCGGCTGGCACACTGTGGCCAGCGCACCGCGCTGATCCAATGGCAGGAGCCAGGTGCTTCTCCTGGTCTCCCATGGGGTGCAGGGCCCAAGGACTTGGGCCATCCTCCACTGCACTCCTGGGCCACAGCAGAGAGCCGGCCTGGAAGAGGGGCAACCGGGACAGAATCTGGTGCCCCGACCGGGACTAGAACCCAGTGTGCCGGCGCCGCTATGTGGAGGATTAGCCTGTTGAGCCATGGCGCCGGCCTATTTTTGTTGATTTTTAAGATAAAACACATCCATACCATTTTGACCACTTCTTAAAGATTTATTTATTTATTTGAAAGGCAGAGTGACAGAGGAGAGGTAAAGAGAGATGGACAAAGAGAAAAATCTTCCATCTACTGGTTCACTCCCTAAATAGCTGCAAAATCAAGGTCTGGGCCAACCCAAAGCTAGCAGTCTAGAACTCCATCCTGGTCTCCTTCATGGATAGCAGGGGCCCACACACTTGGGCCATTTCTTCTGCCTTCCCATACATATTCGCACAAAGCTGGACTGGAAGCCGAGCAGCCAGGATTTGAACTGGTATTCCAATAAGGGATACTTGTGTTGTAGCAACTAACCTACCATGTCACAATGCTGGCTCCTTTAACAAGTTTTAATTGTACAATTCAGTGGCATTAATTAGATTCACAATGTTATACCATCATCACCACTACCCCTGCTCATAACTTTCATCATCCCAAACAGAAACTAACTGATTAAACAATAATTCTCCAATGCTCCTCTTCCAATCCCTGGTAACCTCTAACTGATTTTTATAATATCATTTCATAAACATACACAAAAGAAGTGAAAAAAGTATAATGAGCCCTTAGAGAGACATGACCCAGATGCATCAAATTATAAAATCTTTCTTTATTTATTCATCATCCCAGGCCTCCTATCATTTCATCCCTACATATTCAGAACAGGTGAAAACTACAGATTCTTCTTAAATAGCCACAATGTCATTATCACAACACTGACAATTATTTCTTGGTATCACCAAATATTAAAATTTTTACAATATAATGAACTACATTATAAAAAAGTTTCACTAAATTTTCCATTGATCCTCTCAATATTGCAATGATTTCTAAAAAGTATCTTATGCATCATTTTTATGAAGAATAAGACAAAAAACTATAATGATACAAATTACAGTTTTCTACCAACTTCTACACTAATCAGTCACACTGTTAAAGCCCTTTAGGAGAGACTACTTTGTTTTTCCACTAAAAATCTAGCGTGTTCAAAAAGTTCATGAAAAATGGTACTTTTAATTCTACTTCCCATGAACTTTCTGAAGTACTCTCATATTTAATATGTCAAAAATGGAATGTTTTCTCAACAAAGCACCACAAAAGTAACCTAGCAAAACCTGTTAGCACACTGTTTTTCATGCAAGCCCAATCATTACTAAAGATGCCTATTTGTCTAGTGCTATTTTTAAATGACTATTATGAACTAAAAAAAATCCATGAACTTTAAAGTTTATTTTGTTTAACCTGTTTTCTTAGTAGCATTGTAAAATGTGAAAATACAATTGTAACTAAAAATTATATTAGTTTTGAAAAAATGTCAAACAACAGCACTGAAGAGATATATGAATAAATCCAACTTAACAACAGTGGTAACTTGAGGCCGGTGCTGTGGCATAGCAGGTAAAGCCACTGGCTGAGGAGCTGGCATCCCGAATGGATGCTAGTTTGAGTTCCAGCTCCTTGCTAATGTGCTTGGAAAAATGGTGGAAGACACTGAGCCCCTGCACCCATGTGGGAGTTCCTTCCTCCTGACTTTGGCTTGGCCCACCTCCAGAAATTGTGGCCATCTGGGGAGTGAACCAACGGATGGAAAATTCTTTCTCTCCCTCTGTAACTCTGCTTTTCAAATAAATAAATAAATAAATAAATAAATAAATCTTTAAAGAAAATAGTAACTTTTGCTCCTCTGAGGACTAAGATGAAAAAAATCATTTTCAAAATATAAAAGATTAGAGGACGTAAAAGATAAATCAGATACTCATTCAAATTTAACCTGTAAGTTTACACAAAGAACAGTCACTAGTTAAAAATTAATTACCAGCCAGTGGCATATAAACAACCAAAGCTCAAAATATGAAATACAAAGCCAAATGTAAACAAGAAAAAAAATCTACATGAGTTTTATACAGTGTCTTTTCTAATCCTATGTATTTTTACTAATGCAAAATATATCAACTTAGAAAGTATAATCTTAATGTTCTTTAAAGTTTATGATTACAAGGGATTACCTCCAAGATCAAAAGCAGCACAGCATGAATACTAATATCACATGATCTAACTGCACAAAAATTTCTCCATTCAAGTTCTACATCACATGAGTGTCTGAAGTAAATCAAGAAAATTAAAACATCTAAGATATTTAACAGGAAGCATTTGTGCATATGTGTACTTTGAGCTGTGTCATTACTTTACCCAAATCAGTTTCAAAATATTTGATTGAAATCCTAGAACTTCTTGAAACATAAGAAATGCCTGATTTGTTTTTAATATCTCTGTAACATGAATAAACTCAAAAGTTGCAAATAACATACTCGTGGAACCAATAGTCTAAAAATGATGTTGAGTTTCAAATATAAACGCTTCGGGATTGTCTTTATTATTTTTAAATTTTACTATAATACGAAGTGTGGTTTTAAATGCAATCAGCTGATCAATTCTACATAGTTATCACTAATCAATGAAGGAAAACACCTAGAAGTTGAGTAAAGAATAAAAGACCAGAAAATAACTTGCAAGATATGTAAGTAATTTGACCTCAGACATTCTATGTCTCCACTATAAACAAAAAGAAAAACCTAAATCTGAAATATTTACAGAAATGGGTGTTCTCAATTCAAATACTACTTCAAGTACTGTGCTGCCTATTATTCTAAATTATTGGAGGCCAATGAATTTAACTTCTGAAAACTGAAAGTTTTTAAGTATATGCTCTATAACCATTTTTATCTAAATTCCTAAAATCTTCAGGTTTACCACATACTACCTCATTATAAGCTTCAACCTCGAGACAGAAATATCACAATGTGTTTGTAAGTAGCCTCAGCGATCTCTTCAAATTTTTAAAGAAAGTCACTGATTTCATCTTGCCCTCTTACCCACTGCCTCTCTCCTAAGTGTCATGAACAAATGAAGCCGTCTGACCTGAGGGCAACATGTACATGCGACTTTCTGCAAAATTAACCAACAAATTAACAAGTAAAGCCACAGTCTGACATTTTCTTGCCTTTAAAATAACATTTTATCACTACTATCAGTGTCCTCAACTTTAAAAAAAAAAAAAAGATTTATTTATTTATTTGAAAGGCAGAGTTACAGAGAGAGAGCTGTCTTCTATCTGCTGGTTTACTCCCCAATTAGCCTCAATGGCAGCAGCTGCACCAATCTAAAGCCAGGAGCTCCCTCCACATCTCCCATGTGGGTGCAGGGGCCCAAGTGTCTGAGCCATCTTCTACAGCAGAGAGCTGGACTGGAAGTGGAGCAACTGGAACTAGAACTGGCGCCCATATGGGTTGCCAGCACTCCAGGTGGTGGCTTTACTCGCTAAGCCACAGCGCCAGCCCCCTTAACTCTTTTAATATTAAAAATATGGCAGAGGCCCAGCGTTGTAGCGCAGTGGGTTAGACCGTCAGCATCTCATATCAGAGGCACTACTTCAAGTCCTGGCTACTCCACTTCCAATTCAGTTCCTTGTTAATGCTTCTGGGTAAGCAGCTGCAGATGACCCAAGTCCTTGCGCCCCTGCCACCCATGTGGGTTACCTGGATGGAGTTTCTGGCTCCTGGCTTACGCCTGGCCCCGTTTCAGCTGTTGTGGCCATTTGGAAAGTGAACCAGCGGATAGAAGCTCACTTGCTCACTCTGTCTCTCCACCTCTCTAACTCTTTCGAATAAATAAATCTTTCAAAAAAAAAAAAAAACAAAAGTAAGATGAATTGTTTGTATCATTGGTATAACACACAATTACAAATTCCTTACCAAGTTCAATTCACTCTTCTAATTTACTCAGCAGTGACAATTTTGAAATTGATATGTATTGGGAACCCACTTAGAGTCAGACTGTACTCAGCACTTTCTACAAATGTAAGGTAGCCTCACTTCTATTTTACCAAGTAGAAAACTAAGTATTATAAAGGTTAAGTCACTTGACCACTAGTTAATTGACAGAGTCAGATTCTAATCCAGACCTAACCAAGGTTTATTTGGTGAATTTTTCATTACTGAAGCTTTGTTCTTGGCTTAGAAACACATATGATTTTTTTCTATTTGGGACAGGAGGTGGCAAAGAGTGGGTAAAGCCATTTCCAGTATCTACTTTTGGGACTACTAGGACAAAATTTTGTTTAACATTTTAATATTCCAAATATGAGTATTAAGAATTACATGACTGACAGAAAGACTAAGAGATCCATTAACACAAAAGACTTCCCACAATATCATGGAATATTCCAAACAAAAATCCAATAACTGGAGTAATATACTTGTAAAAATACTGTCCAGGGGGCAGTGTTGTAGCATACTGAGTTAAGCTGCCACCCGTGATACTGGTATCCCATATCAGCACTGGTTGGAGTTCTAACTGCTCCACTTCTGATCCAGCTCCCTGCTAATATACCTGGGAAAGCAGTGGGAGAGAGCCCAAGTACTCAGACCCAAAGGAAGTTCCAGGCATTGTAGCCATCTGGGGAGTAAACAAGCAGATGGAAGATGTTTGTCTCTGTCTGTCTCTCTCTGTAACTCTGGTTTTCAAATGAATAAATAAATCTTTTAGAAAAAGTACTGTCCAATGGTATCTGCTTACTAATAAACAAATTTTAAAGAATTATGTGAAGCTCAGAATTGTTAGAGGACTTCATCATAAATACTAGAGGCAATCAGAAAAAAAATCTATTTTTATATTTATCTATACATGTTTTCATATTTTAAAATTCACTATGAAAATGTCTTTATTTTAGAGGGAGAATTCTAGGTTGCCAATTTTTTTTTCCAGCACACTAAGATGTCACTCTGAGTTTTGGCTTCCATTTCTGCTCCCGAGCAGTCCCTTATTGATCTAACTGCCTCAGCTACTTTGAAGGTAATCTGTCTTTTGTTCTCCGGCAACTCTCGGGATATTCTTTTTGTTGCTGGTGTTCTCTATTTTAATATGGCACGCCCACATGTATACTTCATTTAAACTACTCTGCTTGCAATTCTCTCAGCTTCTCAAATTTATTATCTCTTTAAACACTTCCTCCTCCTTTCCCATTGCTTCTCTTTCTTAGAAAACTGACGAAATACACAATATATATGTTTCTTTTTGCCCATTTCCTTATCTATGATACATTCTGGATAATTTCTTCTCTTCTGTATCTAGTTCATTAAGTCTCTTTAGTTGCATATCTAATGTGCTCTTAACCACACCCACTGAGTTTTTTCATTATGATTATATTTTCACTCCTAGTTTTGTTCAGATTTTTTCAAGTCTGCAAATATTTTCCATCTTTTTTTTTTAATTATTTATTTGAAAGTCAGAGTTAGAGAAAGACAGACAAAAAGAGAACTCCACCCAATGGTTCACTCCCCAGAGGGCTGCAACAGCTAGGACTGGGCCATGTCAAAGTCAGCAGCCAGGAACTCCACCTTAGTCTCCCACCTGGGTGGCAAGGGTCCAAACGCTTGGGACATCTTCTGCTGCCTTCCCAGGAACATTAGCAAGAAACTGGATCTGATGTGACAGAGCAGGGATTCAAACTGGCACTGTAACATGGGATGGTGGTATTGCAAGCAGGGTGGCTTAATCCACTGTGCTACAACACCAGACCCTAAATCCACACCTTGATGGTATTTTATGACCATGTAGGTGACATGAATTCAAGGTGCAAATAGAGGAGAGGGAAGGGCTGTAATTATAATTAGTTAGAATATGTACTTTATCCCATTTCACGGCAAAATTTATTGCCACCTCCTATGAGCAAAAAAGCAAGGGAGTACCTTAATCTTGAGTCATCCATGCTCTAAACACATAGCTCTTGGGAGTTCTAGCTTTACAGGAAAGGGGATTCCCCATTAGACTCCTCACCTTAGGCCAATTGGGACTTTTAATTTTTTTTTTTTTAAGATTTATTTTATTTATTTGGAAGAGTTACAGAGAGAGGTAGAAACAGAAAGGTCTTCCATCCGCTGGTTCACTCCCCTGATAGCCGCGATGGCTGGAGCCGTGCCGATCTGAAGCAGAGCTTCTTCTGGGTCTCCCAAGTGGGTGCAGAGCCCTAGGACTTGGGCCATCTTCTACTGCTTTCCCAGGCCACAGCAGAGAGCTGAATTGGAAGAGGAACAGCCGGGACTAGAACCAGCAACCATATGGGATGTCAGAGCTTCAGGCGAGGGCTTTAACCCGCCGGCCCCTGGGGCTTTAATTTCTATCTCCTATCACTTGTGAGGCCTACAAAACAAAGTTCCCCAGAATGTAACAAATTTCCTCCAAAGAAAAACAGTCTTAATATTTTACTTAACTTCTCTGAATTCCTGCTCTCACACACATTTTGGTCTAGTAATTCCGTACTGTCATGTTAGTTTTTAGGAATAACATTTTAAGTATATTTTATTCAGTATTTCTAGTTGCTTTTGGGAAATGACTCTTTGTAACACAAATGAGCAAATTACCCTGCTTTTAACTTCAAAAAGTTTCATTTTTTATATTTCAGTTTCTTAAAATTTCATTTTCTGGGAAGATAACACACTGACACAGTAAGAAACAAGTCTTCATCCATTTGATTCACTAGTACTGTCTTGGATACAATTTTGCCAAATCTATCAGATCAATCCTATCATAAGACTACTAAGAAATGGATGAGATTCTGATATTAAATCTTGAAATAAGAATGTATAATTGCTGTGAAATTTATTGGATTAATGATGTATACATACATACCCACATACACACACGAGCAATATATGTAAAATGTACAAAAGTTCTGTATTTGAAACTATTGGAAGCTTAGCCAGTGTGTTGAAAAAAAATGATACAAGGAAAACTGAGTTCAGTCTTATCTCTTCCAAGAAATGGAATTATAAGGAATAATCATTAAATTAGGACTCATAAAGAAAAAGCTCTTATTGATTAAATTACACTAATCAACAAATCTAGAAAAAAATGAACCATATAACCAGGAAAATCTGAATTAAACAAATTGATTCAAGGAATAAAACATTAATACATAACCAAGGAAGAAGTTGAGAAAATAAAGTGCAACTCCACAAAAAGCACCAGACCTAGACAAATAGGAGAATTCTTTCAATCCAATGCTATTTAAAGTGTTTCAGGGCACAGAGAAGGAAAAACCTCCCTACTGTTTTGATAAAACTTGTATAATATCAACACTAAATCTGAGAAAGAACACCCATAACTATAAGCCTGAGACTTACATAGAAGCTGCAAATATCCAAGAGAAAATATTAAGTAGAAACCCATAATATATTTAAAAGAAATATACTATAAACAAAGCTTATTCCAAGAACCTAAGAATTAATTTGACATTATAGTCATATGCAGGATGAAGGGGAGAGAATATGATTATATCAAGAGCAGCCAAAACACATATTAAAAGAGTCAAAATTTATTCCTAATAGAAAATAATATATGATTTTAAAGAGCACAAATGTGTGAGCACACACATCCTAATCAAAGCCAACACAGTGTTTAATAGAACAATATTTAAAATATACAACTGAAGTCAGATACAAAACAAGGGGTCAGACTGCCAAAACAATCCATTAGAATTTTTCTGAAAGGAATTAGATAAGCTAACAAAATAAGAGGTACAAATATTAGAAACAAAGAGGTAAAATTCACCAATATTTGTGAATATTTTCTAAATAGAAAAACAAAGACTATCAAATGAAAAACTACCAGATATCATCAAAATAACATGTTAGACCAGCCAAAAAGATTCAGAATTAGAATAATACAGAAAATCTAGCCCTACTGAGATATGATGATGTTAAAAGCTACAGGAAATTATTACTGATGCATGAAGACACAGTTCAATGGAATAAAATCAAGATTATAGAACTTTTAGATCCAAGAACATATGAGCAATCAGAATTTAATAAAGGTGGTGTTTCAAATCTGTGTACAAAAGGTAAGTTATTCAATAAAAGATACCACAAAAATTGTCTAGCCATTTGAAGAATAAATTTGGATCCTTATATTCTGTATATACAAAATATTATTTTTAGACTTATATAAAAATAGGAAATATAAAAATAGGAAATCACAACTCAGTCCAGGTCTCCCATTGTGGGTAACAGAAATCCAACTGCTTCAGCCATCAGTCCTGCCTCCTGGGATCTGCATTAGCAGGAAAGTGGAGTCAGGGGCCCGAGCCAGGTGAACTCAGGCACTCAGATGTGGGACACAGGCATCTCAACTACTGGGCTAAACACCTACTTCATGAAATCATAAACATTTTAGTATCTGCTCAGGGGCCAGCCTAGGGCTTGAGACTCCAACAAGTGGCACCCAACGTGGGGCATGACAGGCTCGAATGAACCCTAAAGAAGGACTAACTACGGCCTAAGTAAAAGTACCGGCGGATGCGGCTAATTGAGGCTCTCGGGGTAAGGTATCCCTGAAAGGATGGGGCAATCTCATACTAAGTTTGAGGACCCAGCGCCTAAGGCGCTGAGATATATACTAAAGACTCAAGGCTTAAAGCCACACAAAAAATCTTGCACACCTAAGCCAGTTGATAGGAAACAGATGGGCTGGGTGGCCTTTGATGAGGAAAGGAGGCTCATAAATCCCCAGAGGCAGTTAAAACTCAGCGCCTTCAGGTGTGTGGTAACCCCTAGAGGCCCAGCGCTGCCTCAACCCACCGCGCCTCCAATTACAGAGGGGAAGTTCGGCCTAGTACCACCCATGTGGCCACCCCTTTATGCATATTCCCCTCCCTTGGATCGCTCGTCGCCATCTGCCATCTTGTAAACAGCGTGCCTACCCAACCCCACGGCCAGTCCTGCTAGGCCCCAGTGTGCGCAGTCTCCCCTGTAAATGGGGGCCCACGGCCTTTCTCTGCACTCTCTTCCAGTCAATGTGGCCTGCCGAACCCACGCAGGCATGGCCATGACCTAGGGTCAGATATTTAAAGGCAGCCAAGGAGATTTCTGAGAATGGCAAAATTCTGTGCACTTTGGATTCCAAAATTTGGATCCCAAGCTTTTGCATGTAGCTTTAAAGACGCCCTGATGCAGTCTCTGTACTGAAAAGGGTAGCTGTAAAAGTTGTTCCAGAGAACTAAGGAGCTTCTAAATAAAAGCTCCGATATTGGGAATTACGGATGACAGGATTCTATGGAATTTGGAGTCCAAGATTTGCATTCCAAACTTTTGTGTATAGCTTTAAAGAGGCCCTGATGCAGACTCTGTACTGAAAAGGGTAGCTACAAAAGTTGTTATGGATTCCAGGATTTGGATTCTAAGCCTTGTGTTTGCTTACAAGCCTCTGAAACAGACACTGTGTGGGACAGGGGAGCTGCAAAGGTGTTCCAAGGAATCAAGGAGTTTTTAACAAAAACTCCAACATTAGAAATTCCTAAGCAAGCCATTCATAAGAAGATCCTCTTCAGATCAGCTTCAGCGTAAATAAAAGGGACCTTACCAGGTGCTATTGAGCAAGACTACCTCCATGAAATTAGGATTAAACTTCTACCACTTTTTTTTCATTTTTTAAATTTCTTTATTATTAAACTTTTATTTAGTAAATATAAATTTCCAAAGCACAGCTTATGGATTACATTGACTCCCTCCCCCCATAATTTCCCTCCCACCCGCAACCCTCCCATCTCCTGCTCCCTCTCCCCTTCCATTCACATCATGATTCATTTTCAATTCTCTTTATATACAGAAGATCGATTTAGTATACATTAAGTAAAGATTTCATCAGTTTGCACCCACACAGAACGTAAAGTGTAAAATACTGTTTCAGTACTAGTTATAGCATTAATTCACATGACTAGAGCCTAGGGAGATTATTGACGCCATAAACAAGAGTGTCAAATTGTTAAGTCAACAACAGGAGTCACTGTGTACTTACTCCTCATGTAGGATCTCTGTCCTTAATGTGTTGTTCAATGTGAATTAATGCTAAACTTCTACCTCTTAAGTCTTCACAGGTGAATATGAAAGACATGCCTGACTGTTCCTATAAGCCAATCAGAAATCTTAAGTTGAGATATGTTTCCCTGTCCTAAGCAATGGGCTCATAGGCTGATGACCAGCTCTTTTCTGTGCTGCTGTAGCTAACTTATCTGATGAGAGTTTACACGTGTCTTGAAGGTTTCCCGTTTTATTGGATTTGCCTGTCTTCAATGTTTCAGTAATGTTGTATTCATGTTTTTACTTTCCAGCTAAAGTGGTCTTATAAAAATGAGAGTAAATTCTGTGTATACAAGCCTTTACATGTCCTTGATATGCTTTAAACTTGTTTCTTTTACAGATCTGTTTTTGCAAAAAAACTGTAATGTCTCTTTTTAACAGTGTCTGCTTAATTGGTTACTCTGCCATTTCTAGATTTAGGTGCTTTTGATTCTTAACTAGTTCTGAGTTATGTGATGCTTTCGTGTGCTCTTATGTTCAAGGTTTTTATTTCTGGTTTATTCGACATCAAGAGACCTAAAATTCATGTTCTGCCAAGGTAATCTATTGTGTACTCTACTGTCTCGGTTAAGTTTAAATTAATAAAAAAAAATAAGTCTTAAAAAGTTATGTTAAATATCATTATTAAATCTGGTCTAAAAGTGTTAAAATCGCCCTAATTAAATAAATGGCTGTCATTTCAGGATGTTAAAAAATTCTATTTTAACCAGATACTCTAAGTTCTCTTGACACCTTCAGCAAACTTTCTAAAAATCAAAGTTTTAAATTCTCTGGACTTTTGGTATCTCCAGAAGGGCCCCTGGAGATGTCAAAAGATATATCTCTCATCTTACAGAGATAATAACTAATCGGGATGTCTGGATTAAAAGTGCTGCCAATATGTAAAATGATTCAACACTCTACTAAAATTCCTCACAACCCACAAGGACAAACAATCATCAAAAAACAAAATACCAACTTATAAAATCAAAAAGGGGGAATCATACCCCCACAAGACCAGATACAAATGGCCATGCTCACCTTAAAAATTTTCCAAAACATCAGCCCTTGTCAGCCTTTCACAAACATTGGTTCCTCCAAGTACCCTACCTTTCGATTAGGGTAAAATGGAAAAACCTAACCTAACGGGATGCTGGCAAGGACCAGAACCACTGATAAGCGCTGGTAGAGGATCTGGATGTGTCTTCCCTCAGGGGAATTCCAATCCCATATGGGTACCTGTGAGAAACCTTAAATATCTCCCCTCTGCCAAAAAATGTCACCCAGAAGGACCCCCTCTCGAGGAGTGATTTTTCTTTTCTCTCAGGGGATGAAAAGACCATATTGGACTCTCTGCCTCATTGTGACTGCATCATCATGGTACATCAGGAGTGCTGCTTTTTTTTTTTTTTTTTTTAGACAGGCAGAGTGGACAGTGAGAGAGAGAGACAGAGAAAGGTCTTCCTTTTGCCGTTGGTTCACCCTCCAATGGCTGCCGCGGTAGGAGTGCTGCTTTTATGCTAATCGCTCCGGCATTGTCCAGGACAAGATCAAGACCCTCCAAGAAGACCTTGAAGCTCTAGTTACCTGTGGTCGGGCCTTGGGGGATGGCTTCCTTATCTCCTCCCCCTTGTGGGCCCCTTGCTCTCCATTGTCCTTGTAAATTTGTCTAAGATTGCATCGCTTCAGTCCAGTTAATGGTGGTCTGAAAACAGTATGCCACTCAAAAACCGGGTTATGCTGCTCTTTAAGCGCCAGATTGGGAACCCTATATATCTGCCCACGGCCACTGCCAAGATGTAGAGGTATAATACATCATACCCTGCGTTGCTGAGGTGGTAGCCAGTGACAGGTAAGATCCCCTGGAACAGCCCCTAACAGCTGGAGTAGTAGTCAAAGACGGGTAAGGTCCCCAGAGGGGGGCAATCTAAGACAGACATGCTCCTTAAAGGGCTGATTCCAGTGAGAGGGGCCAACCTAAGACAGGCACACTCTCCACTCAATTCCTCTTTCTCTCTCTAATATAAAACAAAAAGGGGGATATGTTGGGCACTGCCTAAAATCTCCGTTACAATATGGCACCTGGAGGATGTTCGAGGGGTGTGTCTGCGGCTGCCGCAGACCACCGGCTTTAGTTCTAGACACGTGGACAGTGCGTGATCCCTATACTCTGCTTAAGGTGCCCCTGTGCCTGGTCCACCCATGACTGCGTGACCTTTTCTCTGATTGGCTCCCCTACTGCGCATGTCCTTCGTAAGCTTTATAAGCCTGAACACTTCCTCAATAAAGCGGTTCCTGCTTCAACAGAACCCATGGGTGCTTGTGGTGTGTACTTGACCCGTCGCCTTACCCCTGCTGCTCAGGGGCCAGCCTAGGGCTTGAGACTACGACAGCCCCGCACCAGAACTGAGCCCAATGCAGGGATCCTGCCCTTAAGTTTATAAACTGTGAGCTAAATAAACCTCTTTTCTTCATATGCAGTTTGTCTCAGATATATCATTACAGTGCCAACACGCTGAGTAATACAAACTACATAAAAATGTATTAGCTAGTCATAAATATTCTAAATTATAAGCAAAATTAAAACATGGGTGGGCACCGCAGCTCAATTAGGCTAATCCTCTGCCTGCGGCACCAGCACACCAGGTTCTAGTCCCGGTTGGGGCACCGGATTCTGTCCCAGTTGCCCCTCTTCCAGGCCAGCTCTCTGCTGTGGCCCAGGAGTGCAGTGGAGGATAGCCGAAGTCCTTGGGCCCTGCACCTGCATGGGAGACCAAGCACCTGGCTCCCGGCTTCGGATCAGCACGGTGCGCCAGCCGAGGGGGCTATTGGAGGGTGAACCAACAGAAAAAGGAAGACCTTTCTCTCTCTCTCTCAATGTCCATTCTGCCTGTCATAAAAAAATAAAATTAAAACATGAAATTGCAAAATAAAACTGGCAAAGAGGCAAGCCACAATAAACAAAGACTTCTTGAAAATCAGCAAGAAAAATACCCCCTAAAATGGACAAAGGCTTAAACAGCTTTAAGGAAATAAGAATAGAAGCAATCAACCCATTTTTGATAGTAGATTGACCAAAAACAATGATTTTAATTCCATCTAGTAACAAGGTCATGGGCAAATGAGTTCTCTCCTACACTAAGAACTAGAGTGTAAATTACTACAATCTTTCTGTAAGACAATGTGGCAGTGCAATGGTTAGGATGTGATTTCAGTGTGCTTCCCAAAAGTTCATGTATTAAAAGCTTGCTTCCCAGAATAAGGATGTTAAGAGGGGTAGGGCCTTTAAGAGACAGAGCCTTGTGGGAGGCTGTTAGTTCACTGGTGGTATACTCTCAGAAGGGATTGACATAGTTCTCAGAGGCCCCAGTCACTGTGGCTTCCTGTCTTACCAAGTGTCCTCTTCCCACAATTGGCATGCCATCCACCAGGAGGTATATAGTAAGGCAGCCCTCATGAAAGCCAGTGGCATGCCATTTGAACTCTCAGCCTCCAAAACTGAGCTAAAGACACCTCTTTTCTTTATAAGTTACCCAGACTTGGGTATTTAATTGTAACAGAAAATGAACTCAAACAGGCACTAACTTCCAATATCTAAATTATACATATCCTTTGATACAATAAACACAATCCTAGAAATATACTTAGTGTAAGATCATCAGTGCATAAAGATTTACAAAAGATGAAATTTAGGAGTTATACAATTAAAATTTAAAAATTAATAAACCATATAATATGAATAATATCAAAGGGCACATTATTTTCTTTCTGTTTTTTAGGTTTGTGTAGTGTATTAAATTTAACTGCAAATTGCTTTTCACTTTCTCCATCAAGAGATGGAGTTTATTCCCCCCGCCCCCACCACCACCACCACCCAAGCCTGGACTGTCTTCCTACCCAACAGAATAGAAATACTGCTCTATCAGTTCCAAGCCTAGCATTTAAAAAGACAAACTGTTTGTACATTCTGCCTTAGTATGCTAGTTCTCACTGGCACTTCCTCTCAGAAGCCACCAGTCATGTCCAGACCACATGGAAAGGACTCATATAAGTGCTCTGGTCAGCAGCTAAGCTCCTGAACAGCAGCTGGCATCAGCCTCCAGCCATATGAATGGCTATCTGGGAAGCAGATACTCTGACCCCTAAGCTGACACTGGTGAAACAGATAAGCTACCCCTACAGACTCCTACATAAATTATAAAATTAAAGATAAATAAATATTACTGTTTTTTCCAGCTGCAAAGTTTTGAAGTGTTTTAGCACACAGCAGTTAACTAGAACAATCTCTAATTTACTGCTGTATTTTTAGCACCTACAATAGTAGCTGGTATGAGGCATCTACTTTTACTAGGCTCAGCACCAAAAGCATGAGTATAAAGATGAATGTAAAGGGTCTGGCACACACAGAACAAAGCAAGACACAGACTAATGAGTAGAAAAGGTAACCATAATGTATTATAAATGGGACACTAGAATGTATCTGGCCAAACAGGAAGAACATAATATAGACCTAGTGTAGCGTAAAGAAGCTTCCTGGAACAACAGCACTTAAGCTGAGACCGCATAAGAGTCAGTAAAATGAAGAAACAGAAAGAACATTCCAGACCCAAGCCAAGCAAACATATAAAGTTCAAACAACGAAATTCTGGACTTTGTAACAAAATACAGCTTAAGGGAGGCAGAAGAGGAAGACATGAGACTAAGAAAGAAACAATGGAAAATATTCAAGGTTCTATAGCCATAAAGTAGGACAATCAGCTGAAAGCTTAAAAAGATCAGCTGGTTGTAGACACCAGACCTCACAGAAACAGGAAATTACAACTATCAGAACCAGAGCAAAGTTAGGGGGATGAAGAGAGAATGGAATCAAGGGGTATAAGCCACAGGGTTTGATGCCTGTTCATGAGGATGGGTGAAAGGGCAATAAAATGTGTCTGCTAGATTTCTGGCTTGTACAACTAAGGAGATGGTGGTACTTACTGAAATAAAAAACTTGGGACAGAGAATCGGTTATATAGGAGAAAATGGTAAATTCAATCACAGAGATACTGAATATGTGTTTCCTGTGGGCCATCTAAAAGTGGAGTTGTCCATCAGATAATCACACAGATCTAAAAGTTCAGGGAGGAAATCAGGTTTGGAGATCTAAAATAAGTTTTGTCAGAACCTTTTCCTCTTTAAAACACTATTCACTCACTACCTCCTTTGTAATCCTCAATCTCTTAGTTACTATTCTAATTTCTCTGACAATTTATCATTATGAAGTATTTCTCATTCATTAGTGTTCCCAAAGCGATCAGTGGTTTTATGTTATAAGGAAATCTAAGTTTAGTCAACATGTAACCACACCCTTTTCAAGGTAGTATGACTGTCACTGGCCAGAGCATTTTGAGGTAGTTTTGTGACAAGAAAGGAAGAGTGATCAGGACCACGTCCCAGACAGGGGGGAATCATCACCACTCCTAATCAATGTCTACAAAAAGAGGCAGGGAGCTACTGTATGAAGGAATGAGAGCAAAGTATATCTGGAGATAAACAGGAAGTAAAAATCAGTAAGAAGGCAGAGCCAAAGGAATCCAGAAAGATAACCATAAAGCAGATGCCATCCCAGGCACTTCCCCATTCCTCCCTCGCCCATTCTGCCCCACCTTCACTGAGTCGAACACCTTCCAAGGGCTTCATTGTACTCCACCTGACAATTAGAGTGTGGCTTAGAGAATGGTAAGCAGACCACTGCAGGGATCTGCCTTGAAAAGAAACCTCACTCATGAGTACAAAATTACATCACCTGACCAGAACATCAGGAGATCTGACACTACGAATAAGCTACACAAAGTTGCACAACCTGTACTCTGTAGCCTGTCAGTTTTCTCTTCTTTCTTCCAAACCACATAGAAAAAACTTTTCTAGCTCTAAGGAGATAAAAGAATAAAAACCTAAGGGGCCAGCACTGGGGCAGCAGCATGTTAAGTGTTGAATGAGCCCTTTTGATCCAATCAAGAGATAAAGCAAGAATGAGATATATGAGGATCCAATCAAGAGATAGAGCAAGAATGAGATATATGAGGCTGCGGCCTGCATCATGCTGTTTCACAGTAAACTATTTTGTGATCAGTAGGAGTACATTCCAAAATAACAATAAAAAGTAAATACATAAACCAGTAGTAGGCATTTGCTATCATTAACAACTATTATGTACTGTACATTACACAACCTGCAGCCCTATAGGTTTACACCAGCATCACCATACACACACACAGTGAGTACTGCCTTACACTAGAAATGTACCAAGTTGTTACAGTCACATATCACTAGGCTATGACATCACTTGACAACAGGAAACTTTTCAGCTCCATTATAACTTTACGGAACCACAGTTGTATATGTGGTCTGTCGCTGACCAAAACATTGTTATGTAACACATGACTAATTATTTTTCAGTCATTTATTGTTATAAAGTTTCCACAGTAGACATTACCTTTTAATTTCTTTATTTGAATGGCAGAGTTACAGAGAGGGAGTCATAGAGAGACAGAGATCTTCCATCAGCTGGTTCATTCCACAAATGGCCACAACGGTCAGGGCTGTGCCAGGCCGAAGCCAGGAGCTTCCTCTGGGTCTCCCACATGGCTGCAGGGGCTCAAACACTGGGACCATCTTTAGCTGCTTTCCCAGGTGCCTTAGCAAGCAGCTGAATAGGAACTAGAACCACCAGGACTCAATCTGTGCCCATATAGGATGCCATTGTCCCATGCTGTGACTTAACCTGCTATGCCACAATGCCAGTCTCAGGCATTACTTTTCATAATAGAAAAAAATAAATCTTTGTTCTAATGGCAGAGTAAACTAACATAATGTTACTATTGGACTGAATATATGCATCTACAGTAGGATTTTCTTTAGACACATAGTAGAGTACTTCAAAATATTCGTGGAAAATGAAATTAAAAGAAAAATTTTAGTGCCAAAAATATTTTTAAAACCATGCGTTGTTTTTTCACAATACATATTCTCATGGGTTTTCTTTTTTCACCTACTTGAAAGACAGAGACAGAGAGAAACAGAGACAGAAACAAAAAGAGAAAGCTCTCCCATCCTCTGATTCCTTTCTAAATGGCCACAACAGCCAGGGCTGGGCCAAGCCAAACCCAGGAACCCAGAAGTTCATCCACGTCTCCTACATGTGTGGCAGGGGCTCAAGCACTTAGGCCAACGTCTACCACCTTCCAGAATGCATTAAGAAGAAGCTGGATCAGAAATGGAATAGCCAAGACTGGAATTGGCACTCCAATATGGAATACAGAAGGCACCAAGTGGCAGCTTAATCCACCGCCAACAACATCTGCCCTTCTGTGTACTTTTTAAAGATCCCTTGTATGCATAGATCTGGAAATATTTTGCAACAAAATAAACTTATCTTTTAATTCCATTTTTCCATGAACTTAATGAAATAGCCTCTAGAACCACAACTAGCTTGCCATAAATTATATAAAATTAAATTCAACCAATTTAAGCACATCAATCATATTAGAAATGTAGCCTTTGGCCGGCGCCGTGGCTTAACAGGCTAATCCTCCGCCTTGCGGCACCGGCACACCGGGTTCTAGTCCCGGTTGGGGCGCCGGATTCTATCCCGGTTGCTCCTCTTCCAGGCCACCTCTCTGCTGTGGCCCAGGAAGGCAGTGGAGGATGGCCCAAGTCCTTGGGCCCTGCACCCGCATGGGAGATCAGGAGAAGCACCTGGCTCCTGGCTTCGGATCAGCACGATGTGCTGGCCGCAGCGGCCATTGGAGGGTGAACCAACAGCAAAAAGGAAGACCTTTCTCTCTGTCTCTCTCTCTCTCACTATCCACTCTGCCTGTCAAAAAAAAAAAAAAAAAAAAAAAAGTAGCCTTCATGACCAGGAGAAAAGGAATTTGTGTCATAAGAAAAAGTTATAAAATCATCAAATACTCACCTCAAATATTTTAAGATGATGTTTCAAAAAAAAAGTAACCCATGGGGTCGGCACTGTGGCTTAGTGGGTAGAGCCACCACCTGCAGTGCCAGCATCCCATATGAGCTCTGGTTCAAGACCCGGCTGCTCCAATTCCAATCCAGCTCTCTGCTATGGACTGGGAAAGTGAAGATAGCCCAAGTCCTTGAGTCCCGCCTTGTGAGAGACCCAGAAGAAGCTCCTGGCTCATGGCTTTGGATCAGCGCAGCTCCAGCCGTTGCGGCCAACTGGGAAGTGAACTCTCAGATGGAAGACCTCTTTCTCTCTTTCTCTCTCTCTGCCTCTCCTTCTCTAACTCTTTCAAATAAATCTTAAAAACAAAAAAAAAGTAACCCAGTAACCCCACTTTTCTAGGCAACATAGTTAAAAATGATAAATCTATAATTTCTAAACATTTTCATAGAGTCAGTCATGGAAACCACATGCATAACTGAACACTGACTGAGTTAAGATTATCTTCGGATGTCTTCCATTCACACTAATGGGCGTTTATTGAGAACCTACTGCATGCCATGACCTATTTTCCAGGCCTTCTCCATCTATATAGAAGAAACAAGCACTATGATTAATGAATGTAATTACAAGGGTACTTCAGAAAGTTTGTGGGAAATGGAATTAAAAATAAGTTTATTTTGGGGGCAAAAAAATTCAAGTCAATGCATACAAAGGATCTTCAAAAAGTTCACGGAAAATATGTACTACTAAAAACCTATGTCTGAAATTTCAATTGTTTTGCTCCAAAATAAACTTCTTTTACTTCCATTTTCCCAAAAACTTTGACACACCCTTGTATCCATAAAATTACATGTATGTACAGTTATATGTAAAATATACAACAGTGTGTCAAAAAGTGTGTGTGTGTATATGTACAAACTTAAACCCTTATCTTCATTTCCAAAAAATGTTTAAAAACTTTAAAAGCCACTAATTGTCAATAAAACCTGACCCAATCTGATATGAGGCTTTTCCAGTCTTTATTATTACACATAATATAAACCTGTATAATTTTATTGGGAAAACTAGTATGTACAATTAGGAGGTGATTGCTCCTATCCACAGGAAGCCTTATATATATATATATATATATATATATATATATATATATATATATATATATATAAAGCATATGTACCATCTTAATTTTCTAAATTCTCACAAATTTTCACTTCTGAGACATAAATACTACCATGAATTTTGGGTAAGAGTGTATAGACCAGGTCTGCAAAATAAAGAAAGATGAATTATTTTAAGGAGCAAAAGAATCAGGTAAGATAGGAAAAAAAGTTCAATCAAAGAAAACATCAAAAAAAAAAAAAAAGTGATTCTGGGGCCCACATTGTGGCACCGTCGGTGGAGCCACCCCTTGTGAAGCTTGCTGCTCCACTACTGATCCAGCTCTTGCTAGTGGAAAAAACAGGAGGCTGGCCCAAGTATTTGCACCCCTGCTACCCACATAGGAGACCCAGATGAAGCTCCTGGCTCTTGGCTTTAGCCAGGCCCAGTGCTGGCTACTACGGCCATCTGGGGAATGTTATTAGTACACAGAAGATCTCGATCTCTCTCCCTCTTTCTCTCTCTCTCTATCTCTTTGAAACTCTTTCAAATAAATAAATCAGTCAAAAGAAAAAGAAAAAGAAAAGGTAATCCCATCCTAGGCTTCACAAAACAACTCCTGAAAATTTTAAAGCAGTTCTATCACATTGCCACCATATCTTCTTTTTTTTTTTTTTTTTTTTAAGATTTATTTATTTATTTGAAAGGAAGAGTTACAGAGGCAAAGGCAAGAGAAAAGTCTTCCATCCGCTGGTTTACTCCCCAGTGACCCAATGACTGGAGCTGCAATGATGTGAAGTCAGGAGTCAGGTGCCAGGAGCTTCCTCCAGGTCTCCCATGCGGGTTCAGGGTCCTAAAGACTTGGGCCATCTTGTACTACTTTACCAGTCCACAGCAGAGAGCTGGATCAAAAGTGGAGCAGCCGGGACTTGAACCGGCACCCACACAGGATGCTGGACTGCAGGCGGCAGCTTTACCTGCTACGCCACGGTGCAGGCCCCAACCATATCTTCTTTCTACAGCCCTACTTCCTTGTTTTGAAGGACGTCAAACCCTAATTATTCATAATTAATTCTCCAAAGGGATAACAGCATTAATAATTTTGTTTTTTCATCTAAAATGTACAATCTGTATTTTTTTGACCCAAATAAATGTACAATTTCCATTCAGTTCATTCAAATACAGTCTGTCTTGATTACAGGGATACAATAAGCCACACTGCAGATTATCCATACTAGAAATAATGTGAGGCTGGGGCTGGCATTGTAGCATAGAGGGTAAAGCCGCCACCTCTGACATCCGCATCTCGTATAGGCACCTGTTCATGTCCCAGATGTTTACTTCCAATCCAGCTCGCAGCTAATGGCCTGGGAAAAACAGTGCAAGATGGCCCAAGCATTTGGGCCTCTGCCACCTACACGGCAGACCCACAACAGATCCGCAATAGCCAGAGCTGGGCCAACCTGAAGCCAGGAGTTTCCTCCGGGTCTCCCACACCAGTATAGGAGCCCAAGCACTTGGTCCATCTTCCATTGCTTTCCCAGGCAGCTAGCACAGAGCTGGATTGGAAGTGGAGCAGCTAGGACACAAATTGGCAACACAAACTACAGGCAGAGGTTTAACCTACTAAGCCACAAGGCTAGCCCCATAAATAAATCTTTGAAAAAAGAAAGAAAAAGAAATGGAGAAATCAGCAAGTGAGCATACAGTAAGGACCTTAATGCTAACCTAAAAGCCAAAGATAAAAGACAAGGAAAAGAACTTGGACAATTTTAAAAGAACTAGCCTCTTACCACTCAATTTATGTAATGGTTAATGTTACTAAAACATTGCACAGACATTATTTTTAACTGTTCATATGACATTTTTAGAACATTTCATGTGATTTTATTTCTTTACTTATTTGAGAGAGAGTACTCCCATCCACTGGTTTACTCCCCAAATACCAACAACAGCTAGGGTTTGGCCAGGCCAAAGCCAAAAGCTGGAACCGCACCAAGTTTCCCTCATGGGTGGCAAAACTCAAATTACTTGAGCCATCACTGCTAGCCCTGCAATTCTGCATTAACATGAAGCTGGATTCAGGAGCCACAACAAGGACTCAAATCCAGGAACGCCAATGTGGGAAGCAAGTATCTTAACCACTAGATTGAATGACTACCCTTTAAAATACTTTTGAGAAAACATTTACAGCCATGATTTGCTAATACTTTCTTCCCAAACTCACCATTATCCCAGAAATAAAGAATCAATGCTATCAAGAGCAGCCCAAAGGCCCTCCCTGCGACACTCTTCCTCCCTCTCTCTATTCCTTCAAGCCTCCACTGTCTCACTTGCCACAACTTTGTTTCCCAAATTCTAGTACATACACTGTACATGCTGCCATTCTAGTAATTTGTCCATGTTAAAAGAAATGTCTCCATTTGGCTGTATAAGCCGATTCCTTAGATTAATGCTGACAATGAGACAAAAATTTCAGCAGTCTGAGTTAAGAAGGGAGTTGAGAGTGCCTCAGCAGGTTAGGCCACAGTTGGCATCACTATCAGAATGCCAACTGGTGCCCCAGTTACTCCACTTCCAGTCCACTTCCCCACTAATACCCCTGGGAAGATGGCAGAAGATGGCCAAATGCTTGGGTCCCTGCTACCCATGTGAGATACTGGGGTGGAGCTCCTAGCTCCTGGCTTCAGCCTAGCCTAAATGTGGTTGTTGTTCCTATGGTGGGAGTGAACCAGTGGGCAGAAAATCTCTTTCTC
This sequence comes from Lepus europaeus, assembly GCF_033115175.1. NCBI lineage: Eukaryota > Metazoa > Chordata > Mammalia > Lagomorpha > Leporidae > Lepus > Lepus europaeus. The sequence continues at coordinate 153,284,693 of NC_084828.1, forward strand.
TTTCTCTTTCTCTCTCTCTTTTTCTCCCCCCCCCCCACTCCCAGCCACCCCCCTGCCTGTCACTCTGCTATTCAAATAAATAAACCTTATATAAAAGAGGGCAGAAGGAATGTGGGAAGCATGATTTATTAATTTTTATGAAACAAATTATTCAACTGAAAATAGCATTCTGTTGTCCTTCTTACTTTTTCAGTCATATGATATAAAATATAATGACGACCAATGTTTAGTTTTAACTGCCCTTACTAGCCAAATAAAAAGTCAGTAACCTAATCAACCTAAGTATTAGGGTAGCAAATATAGAATACTTGGGGCCACTGCTTTGGCATATCAGGTAAAGCCGCCGCCTGCAGTGCCAACATCCCATATGAGCGCTGGTTCGAGACCTGGCTGCTCCACTTCTGATCCAGCTCTCTGCTATGGCCTTGGATAGCAACAGAAGATGGCCCAAGTCCTTGGGCCCCTCCCCCAGCAATGGAGACCCAGAAGAAGCTCCTGGCTATGGATTGGCACAGCTCCAGTCGTTGCAGCCAATTGGGGAGTGAACCAGCAGATGGAAGACCTCTCTCTCTCTGCCTCTCCTTCTCTCTGTGAAACTCTGACTTTCAAATAAATAAATCTTTAAAAAATAAAAAAACAAAAAAAATACAATACTAAGAAAGGAACAACCCACTCAACCCCTAAAACCTCATATTAGGATAACAAATACACAACATATCAACCATATAGTTGTTGAAATACAGGACAGACACAGGTAGGAGATGAGAAATGAAAAATCTGCCAAGTCAAAAGGAAACAGACATTTCTACACAGAAAGGTAACTGAAATTTAGAAATTCTGAGACTGTTCAGTAAACACATGGAAGTATATTAAACCTTTGTAAATTTCAATCTCATTCAGAAATGTGTACAAAGTATTGAGGTTTTATTTTTCTGAAAGGCAGAGACAAACAAACAACAAGCTTCTATTCACTGGTTCAGTCACCCAAATACCAGCAACAGGCAGGACTGAACCAGGCCAAAACTCAAATTTTAACAATACTATGAAAAATGTATAGACCAGTATCATTAATTTTCTAAATCATAAGTTCATAATTAAAAGGCAGCATATTTAGAAGATTGTTAACAGCATGTACTGTGGAGTCAGCCAGCCGGAATCCCAGCTCTGTGTTAGCTATGTGAAACTGCCTATGTGACTTTCTTTCTGTTTGTTTCCTTAAAGGTTTTGAGAGGATTAACTAAGTTATTTAAAGCCCAAGGAACAATATTTGGCACTTAATAAGTGCTTCAAAAGTAGTCATAAATTCTCTAACAAGAAATGATGGTGAAGTAAGGACTAGAATAAAGATTATAAAAATGTAGGATTAGAAGTAGTTGATATTATACTTCCATAAAACTCTTAAAATGTTGAATACAACCATTTTTATGTATATACAAGCATATGAAGTTACGTGTGACACTTCTAAGTGTTTGCAATTACAGTAGGAAATACTATATGAGGGAAAAAATATGAATCCTGTTAGGAGATCCTCATTAACAGAACTCTCAATTGTGTGTGTGCCTCCAAAGTTCAGGAATGCACAATTCAGCTGGGCTGCAGTTGAGGGAGGTAGAGCATACACCCAGTACTTCCCACAAAATACCAAGAAAACAAACTTTCACCTCGGCAGGCCCTTCACAGACCCATGATTCCTAGCTCATATGCTGATAAGACAAACTACTCTCGGCTGAACAAGTCTTCCAGCTAGACCTACACCAAGCTTCTATGAGAAAAGTCACAGGCCACGTGATGCAGGCACCACACAGCACATGGAATTTGGATTCTTCCTAACCCCTCCCCTAGAATGCTCACCTGCTTGCTCTGCTGCACAGATCTCCCTAAGCAAGGGCCCTCAGCTCAGCCTGCCATCTGCCCACTCTGCCAAGCCGCCTGTACTAAGAGGTGAATTACTAAGGGGAACGTGTTCATGGATGCCCATATCACTTTATTTCTTAACTCAGACGTTAGCTGCACCTTTGCTACTCATGGATGGTTCCCTTTCCAGGAGCCTATCAGAATGTGGAACAGCAAGCTGTAGCATAGACCTGCATCAGCACGTGCACTTTCTACCAGAGTGATTCCTATGCACATTAAGGCTCCAGCACTGCTCTATGTGACACTACCGCAGACAGCAGTAAAATTTTAAAATGCTCATTTACATGTGAATTCAGATATGAAATGAAAATAACCAAGCCGTGGAATTGGAAAAGCCCAAGGAGAAATAATCAATACATAATTTTTTTGCTTCTAATCCCAAAAGTATTCTTATGTTTATTTTTCAGCAATACCTATGTTTAATGCTTCCTGCTTTAAGTATTTTGCACACCAGTTCACTACTAATAGAATTATTAGGATGATATTTTTACTTAAAAAGAAAATGTGTCTTGGAATTCCAGCTCAATCTGGCCCAAACGAGTGCAATCTGCAGGTTGAAATTTGGGGATTTAGTCCAGTTTCGAACGCACAAAAGAAACTCTTCGCAGATAATCACTGTTTTTATAAAAACGAAACAATGTAAACTTAAAATACAGCTCACGTGGCTCAACCGAGAATATTTAACAATGCTGAACTTGTGTTTTCCCAGGAAAAGGGGGAGGGGGCGGGGTGAGTCAACTTTGATCCTTCGCAAAGTTCTCCTCAAAGGCCTCAACTTGCACGTTCTCGCAGCTGAACCAACTGGCGTGGAAGAAAAGTGAGAGAAAGCCTTCCCTCTCCTAAAGGTTTAAGGATTCCGGGTCCTTTTCGCTTCCGGCCTGTGAGGGAAGCTGGCGGCCGGGGGCCCGAAAGAGAACGGGAAATCTACAAGTAGGAAGTTGAGCGCCGCAGTCCGGGCACCGGGCTCTGCGCTCCGGCTGCAGCCGGCCTTGCCGCCCAGGCCCCGGCCTCCCAGGGCCCGCAGGCGGACAGGCGGACAGGCGGGCAGCAGCCGCTCCCCCCGGCCCGCTCCTCCCGCCGCCCAGCCCCGCGCCACCTCCCGGGCGGCCCCCGGTCCGCGGCGGCAGCGGCCTCGGGCCTTCCGGCGTGGCGGCTGCGGCGGCCGCACCGCGGCGCGAGGGGACGAGCAACCTGTCCTGAGCGACTGAGGGGAGGCCGGGCGGGAGCCACTGCACGTGGGGGCGCACTGCAGGAAGTCGGGGCGCCCAGGGGGCTTGGGCTTTTTGACGATCATCGTCATCATCACCGTTTTGTGTTACCTGTGGCGCAGAAGGGCTCCCCAGCTCCTATTCCCTGAATTCTCCTCCTCCTCCTCCCCTCTTCTCCCTCAGTCTGCTGTGCGCTCGCGGAACCGGCCGGGCCCGGCCCGACCTGAGAGAGAACAGGGCGGGAGGGGGCGGCGGCGGTGACCAACGGCCACGTGACCACGCTCGCGCCGTCACGGCGGTCGCCTCCCGCCGCGCGCCCTGCCAGCGCTCCACCTCTAATAACCCCGCGGGCCGCGCGCTCGCGCGCCGGGACGCTCGTGCGCAGGCGCCCGCCTGAGCCTGGCGACTGCGCGGCCGCGCGTCGCGCCTGCTCCGGAGGCCGGGTCTCCGCTGCCGGGCCTCCGTCGCTGAGCTCGTCGCGGCCGCGCGCATGCGCACGAGGGCCCTCTCGCTGCTGACGGGCTTTCAGCCGGCGCGCGGCTGGAGGCTGGAAACCCGGTCCTGAATGTTAGAGCCGCGTACACACCCTCCCTTTCCAGTTCTGGACTGCGAAGAAAGGGGCAAATCGAGAGCTGGGGCCGTCCCGGAATGTACGATTTCCTGGTCTGGGGCCCACTGCCTTCCGTTCGAAGTTTGTGCGGCGGAGTAGACTTCCGGCCCAGCTCCGTCATTCACTTTGCTTGTGAAACTTTGCTGTGGCGGAGTCACTGGCGCCTTGTGCAGTGTGATCCAGGAGAAATAAAAGTTAGGAACGCCCCGTGTTACGAACCCACGAACAAGCCTGGCTTTTCCTCCTTGCCCTCCAGCGCAGCAGGCACTGCCGGGCCTGGTGGCCGACCACAGCACAGGCCGTAGCCCGGCCCCGGCTGGCCTGCCCTCGGCCTCTGCTTGACTGTGATTTAAGATTCCGGTGATCCCTACACGCGGGATGCTGGTGTTCATTTCCCCAGTAGGAAACCCGTGAATGGTGATGCTAATTAGAGTGGTAAATGCTTCACCTAGTAAAAAGGATTTATGGTCTTTTACTGGTCTATCTTTACAAAGAGTGCCGGAGGAAACTGATGTTGTTGGATCCAGCAAAAGCACACCAAGGCAGAAAAAGGTCAAAAGTTAGCAAGCCTCGAAGGAAGGTGCCTGTGTGGGAAACCTTTGTTCATGGACACAGGTTCCTCAAATGCTGACTTGCTGTTGCAGAAGCCGAGCTGGCTGGATTTAATCAGAGCGACTAAGTAAAGTGTAAACGCCTCCTCGTTGGGAGTTCCGCTGTGTTAGACCAGTCACCATTACTGTGGGAGTGGTGAAGGAGGTGAGGATCAAGAAACAAAGGCGTAGGTATGTGGCGCAGCAGGTAAGTCACTGCTTGGGAGGCACACAGCGTGTATCAGAATTGGCGGTTCAAGTCTCAGCTGCTGCGCCTCCCATCCAGCTCCTGGCTAACGAGCACCCTAGTGGGCAAGAAGTGATGGCTCCTGTCCTTGAATCCCTGCCCTGTCACGCAGGTGGGTGGAGTTCCAGGCACCTAGCTACAGCCTGGCCCAGACCTGGCTGTTGCCACCGGTTGGAAAGTGAACCAACGGAGATGCAAGATCTCTTTCAAATCAAATTAAAAAAAAAAAAAAAAAAAAAGGAGGAAAGATGGGAGAAGGACCAGCCAGCAACAAAATCCTAGAAAATGTTGAGCTAATATAGATGAGGAAACAGTAACAGATGTCCCCAACTGGATAGTTTGCCTTATGATTTTTCAAGTTTCTGATGATACAAAACCCATTGTCATCCAAATTTGGGGGTTTTACCTTTTCCCAGGCTAGTAATCCGATGCTGGGCAGCCCCAGCAAGCCATGCTGTCAGGAGGGGAAACAACTCTACAGGGTAAGTAAGCACTTCTCACCATTTCCCTCCTAGACGAGTGAGGCTTAATCAGGTTTTGTCACTTTGGAAGAAGAGTCCCGCAGACAACCAGATTACCGTAGATGTTTGGCTTGTTAGGCAGGGACAGGTGTTGCCTAATAGTTACAGTGCCAGGTAAGATGCCTGCATCCCAGGGCGGAGTACCTGCGTTTAGCTCCTGATTTCAGCTTCCTGCAAATGCAGACCTTGGGAGGCAGCAGATGGTAGCTCAAGTAATTGGATTCCTGCCAACCATATGGGAAACCTGGATTGAAAACCTGGCTCCTGGTTTCTGGCTTTAGCCTGACCCAGCCTTGGGTCTTATGACTATATGGGGAGTATACTAGTGGATAGAAGTGCTCTCTCCCTCTCTCTCCATCTCAGATTACAAATAATTAGTTATAAGTTGTCAGACACAAAGTAAGGTGATGGAGGACACCAGCCCAGTCATCAGCCATCACCTGCACCCTGTTACTTCTAGAGTGGGAAGCCCAAATGGTCTCATAGAGAGCCAACTGCAAGACTCTGACCTATAGATCACAAATATAGCTGTAGAAATCCAGTTTCTGTCTGCTTCTCACATCCCTACTCCTCAAGAGACAGCCTGAGGGGGTCTGTTAGCCACAGTTGATACAGTACATTCTGTAAGCAGAGAATGGTTTGCAACCTAAGCTAGGAAAAAGAAACTAATAAAGCTGCTAATGAATAACTCCATAAAATATAAATATCTTATAAAAAGTTATTTGGAGTTAGGCTGTTTATAGCAGTTCATGTGTTTAAGATAGAAAAATTCTATTTGCGCCAACATCAACATTCTTAGGAAGATAACGGTTGTGACACTTGGTTTTGCAACTACCTGTGGGATCCTTGATTCTCTGCTTCCACATCTATGCGCGTTCTGTGTCCTGGGACACGGCAGAAAGTGAAGCACAGGAAATACAAGTGGCAAAGGTGAACACTGAGGTGACAAGCCTCATCGAGGACTGGCTCTCTCCTAGGCCTCTGTGTAGACACTGAGTCTGACTCAGTCTGGCAAGGCCACTCTCCACATCTTTTGTGGCTCTTTTATCCTCCGCTCCAATCAGTGTGCCCGTGTAAATGTCCACCATCAGACCCTGAAACTCCCCTACTGGCCTAAACTAACATGACAAGATGCACATTGGCATTGGCCAGTGGGAAGTGAAGACGTGAAAGTAAGTATGGGCATGTGGAACTGGCATCGAAAATCATCTACTCCCATTTTTCTATGAACTTTTTGAAATCTCAATTTACATCAGAAGGAATCTTAATAAAGGGTCTGAGTTACACAGGTGATAGAAGAGATAAGAGCCAAACAAGCAATGAGAAGGTTACTTGGAGCATCACCATTGACTCCCAAAGTCAATGCATTTCCTGCATTAGCAGGGAGCTGGCATTGGGATCCAGAGCCAGCTATCAAACCCAGGTACTCTGATTTATGCAGGCATCGAAACCACTAGGCCAAATATCCACTCCCCCATTATGTTTTTTGATTATTACCATGGCAACAGCCATGCTCAAAGTTGCCCTTAAAGATTCTGAACAGGCAGAGATATCAAGAGACACTGTAGACTAAGGTTAAGTGCATAGACTTAGGAGAATTGCCCAAATTCAAATCCTAGCTGTCCTTGCCCATTAATGATAAAACTTGTAGTCACTTAAGTTACTCAGCCTCTGTGCTTCCGTTCCACCTGTAGGGTGGAGATAATAACAATCCATTATTCGGTTTTGTGAGCATTAAATAAGCTCATCTGTGGTAAAGTATTTAGCACATAGTTACTATTCAGTAAATAAATATTATTACCATGAAGTCTTGATCAGAAAAGGCAGTCTGCAGCAAGAGCAAATTATTGTAGATGTAATAGCAATTATTGAAATTCAATGTTTTTCAAACACAAAATAGCAAATTGTAGACTTGACTTTGAATATCAAAGGCAAAATTTATTTTTGCTGTACTGTCCAAACATCTCCTGTGGTATGCTCACTAGTATGCCTAACTGGCATGGCAATAAAAATAATGTCTTAACTTCTATGCTGAAAGCAGCATATCTCAAAACATTATCTTAGAGGAGAAAGCTCTTTTGCAAGTGAGATTATCAGCCTTGATTTTCAGCAGTTTTGTGGAAGGACAATGGAGTCATGATCACAGTTAAGTATGTAAAGCCATTTCCTTGAAGTGTTTGTTCTCTATGATAGCAATTATTTCCATTGGATTTCTTATTCTTGGCCAGGTATGTACAGATGGCACTCTAATAAACATTTTTCAGCAGTGATTTTATAGTATCTTTATACCATTGGAGGTTTTTTTCCCAGGTACAGACTATAAATGTTGTGCCAACAAAAACATAAATAAGCAAAGTATCTTTTACTGTTAGTTCAGATGCCTGTTACAGTGTCTGTCACATTGTGTTATGAGCAGCTACTTAAATGTCTGACATTCCCTAGAATATGAGCTCCTCAAGGGCAAACAGTATGTCTGTTTCATCTTCGTTCATCTTTCATCATTGTTTTAAGAAGTGCCTTGCTTTTGCCCAAATTATCAACTTGCTACATGGTTGAACAGTGTTTTTATTTATCTGCTAATATACAAATTTACCTCAAGTTTAGACTAAAAACAGCACATACTTATAAATTCAATTTTTGCAGAGCTAGAGTTTGTACCTGGCTTACCTAGGTTTTTTGCTTCAGGGTCTCCCCATGTGTTTGCAGTCAAGTTCTTGGGCAAGGCTGCAGTGTCTCAAATCTTGACGGAGGGAAGATCTGCTTCTAGGCTTTGTAGTTCCTGGCAGGCTTGAGTTCCTTGCTAGCTGTACACAGAGAGCCCCAGCTTCTTGCTACCTGTCAGCTAGAGGCTGCCCCTAATTTCTTACCACAGGGGCCTCAACACATAGCAGCTTGCTTCATCAAAACCAGAAAGAAAGCTTCCTACAGGACAGACACTATATCTTAAGTAACATAACCATGGAAGTGACTTTCCATTTACCTCTATAATATACTATTTGTTAGAAGCAAGTCACAAGACCTTTCTGCACTTACAGGAAGGCATTACACAGGGCATGTGTACCAGCAGGCAGGGATAATTAGAGGATATCCTAGAGTCTGACCAAATATGAGTACATATAAATATGATATGAGTACATAGCCCACTAAAACTAAAAAAACTTGGTGGCATAGCAGGTTAAGTCTCTGCTTGCAGTGTTAGTGTCCCATATGGGGGCCAGTTTGAGTCTCAGCTGCTTTACTTCCAATCCTGCTCCCTGCTAATGTGCCTAGGAAAGCAGTGGAAGATGGTCCAAGTGCTTGGGCCCCTGCACCCACCTGGGAGACCAAAAAGAAGCTTCTAGTTCGTGGGTTCAGCATGGCCTAGCCCCAGCTGTTGCAGCCGTTTGAAGAGTGAACCAGCATATTGAGGACCTCTCTCTCTGTCTCTTCCTCTCTGTGTGTAACTTGGCTTTTCAGATAAAGAAAATAAATCTTAAAAAATTTTTTTTTAAAAACTTGGTCATGTTCACACGCTAATTCACAAGTATGACCAGGTTCTTGCTTAAATATGTTACTGCTTCAAAATATGAAGTGAAAGGAAGAAAGTCTGTTGCAAAAGTCCTTTCAATTTGAATGGATGACTCACAACTCAACAGAATTCATTGAGCTCCCAAGATACCAGGTAGTATGGTTAGTCTGAATGCTCACCTAGAAGTGCTTTTTAAAAAGGTGACTGAAGGAATTCGAAGATGGCAGAATAGGGAGGGAGCTTACTGCACTAGTCTAGAGGAAGATAGTGTACCAAAAAAAAAAAAGGTGGAAAGAGTACAATCTCAGGGAAGAGTTAGGGAGAAAACTACAGAGGAAACTCCATACCTCTATACAAGTTAGAGGGACACCATGGAGCTATGTGGAGGGTGTGAACATGCACAACTCAGGACTCCAGCAGCTGAGAGTGAGGTGAGACACGACTGCAGCAGCCCAAACCGCTGGTGATAAAGCTGTGGGAAGAGCCTGGCATTAGTCCAGCTTGGAGCCTTGTCAGAGACAGTATAACAGCCAGCCTACAGGAAAAAAAGGAGGGCACGTTTCTCTCTCCCCAACCACCCAGCACTGGTGTCCTGTAACTAGCTGAGAGCAGGCAGGCACCATTTTGGACATACGTAACAGCTGTGCCAGCTCATGTGCCCTGTAACCAGTACAGCAGAGACGCCTGAGTCTGGCTGGGAGAATTGACAGGAGCTGGGTGCTCGTGACTGTTAGGAGCCCTGTGTGCTGGGACTGTGAAAACACTGTGGCTGCATGTGAGGGTGCAGGATAGGGCTGGTCTTTGGACAGTCACTGTGGATGGCTCCACACACTCAGAGCTCCCTGATTCCCTGATGAGGGTCATTGCTGGGGATCCATGCTCATGCCAAGGACTGCACAGATCCTTTTTGTGGTTCTTTGTGGCAGCATGGAGGAATACTGTGCTCACTGGGGTTAATGCCCAGGCAATGGGCTCCTTGGCGAATAGGAGGTAAATGTGAGCTGATCAAACTTCCCCTCTGATTAAAAAAAAGAGAGATTTACCACGCCTAACGAAGGTATCACCTTGAACACTCCTGTCACCCTGGAGCACTGAACAGAGCTCCCTTGCCAAACACAGCACACAGTTCAGTGTATTCACTGAAAGAGCAGACACTCCATTAAGCCACAGAGGTATAGTCCAAAGATAAAAGCCAGCACAGGGGGAAAAAAATAAGTAGCTCCACAAATGCTTAAAAATAAATGTGCCAATTCAAGAAACAAGACTAAGGAAGACAACATGATGCCCCCAAAGGAACACAACACTTCAATACTAGAATTTGAAGATGAAGAAATGACAGAAATGAAGTTCAAAAAATTGATCATGAGATTACTTAGAAGTAATCAGAAGCAAATCCACAAATTAAAGAAATCCATACATGATATGAATGAAAATTTTTCCCATGAAATTGAGATTTCCAAGAGAAATCAAAATGAAATATTGGAAACGAATAATTTAATAAGGCAAATAAAAATGTGGTAGAAAGCCTTAACAATAGAATTGTGAGGCAAAAGAAAGAATATCCAAGTTAGAAGACAAATCTCTGAAATTTTACAGTCAGGCCAAAAAAGAAGAAGAAGAAATTAGAAAACTAAAAAAGAGTGTTGGTGATTTATGGAACACTGTGAAAAGATCCAACATACAGGCCTTAGGAGTTCCTGAAGGCATGGAAAGAGGGAAAGGATTAGAAGGCCTTTTTAGTGAAATAATTACAAAAAATTTCCCTAATTTGGAGAAAGAAAGGGACATCCAAGCACAGGAAGCCCATAGAACTACTATAGATGTAACTAGAAAAGATCTTCACCATGATACATTGTAGTCAAACTCTACACAGTAAATGGTAAAGAAAAGATTCTAAAATGTGCACAAGAGAAATGCCAGATTACTTTCAGAGGATCTCCAATTAGACTCACAGCTGACTTCTCTTCAGAAACCCTACAGGCTAGGAGAGAGTAGTGTTAAGAGAAAAATCTGTCAACCCAGAATATGAACCCAGCAAAGCTCTCATTTATAAATGAAGGTGAAATAAAGACTTTCCACAACAGAAATTGAAAGAATTTGTCACCACTCATCCAGCCTTATAAAAGGTGTTTAAGGATGGGGCCAGCACTGTGGCACAGTGGGTTAATGACCTGGCCTGAAGCACCGGCATCCAATAAGGGCACTGGTTCTAGTCACAGCTGCTCCTCTTCTGATCCAGGTCTCTGCTATGACCTGGGAAAGCAGTGGAAGATGGCCCAAGTGCTTGAGCCCCTGCACTCACGTGGGAAACCCAGAAGAAGCTCCTGGTTCCTGGCTTCGGATTAGTGCAGCTCCAGCTGTTGCGGCCATCTGGGGAGTGAACCAGTGGATGGAAGACCTCTCTCTCTGTCTCTACTTCTCTCTGTAACTCTGTCTTTCAAATAAATAAAATAAACCTTAAAAAAAAGATGCTTAAGGATGTGCTACTCACAGAAACACAGAACCATGGTCATCACTATGAAAGAAGGTGAAGGCAGAATATCTCCCAGCAAAAGTACAAAGGGAATCCAAAGTAAACAATAGGAATATTTATAGAAAAATTGCAAGGCCAAGTTATTACTTTGCAATAGTCACCCTGAATCTCAATGGCCTCAGCTCTCCAGTTAAAATATGCAAACTAGCTAAATGGATTAAAAAACAAAAACCATCTATTTGCTGCTTACATGAAACACATCTCACCAACAAAGATAAACATATATTGAAAAGGAAAGGATGGAAAAAGATATTCCATGCTGGAAAGCCAAGACACTCTGGCAAAAAAAAAAAAAAATGACCTAAATGAAAGATCTCTGTGAGTGAGATCCCAGCGGAAAGAATGGGCCATCAAAGAAGGAGGTACCTTTCTCTGAAGGGAGGAGAGAACTTCCACTTTGACTGTGACCTTGTCTAAATAAGATCAGAGTTGGCAAACTCAAGAGGCTTCCATAGCCTAAGCAATTCATGACAAGAGCCTTGGGTGATTACTGATGCCATAAATAAGAGTGTCAATTGTTAAATCAACAACAGGAGTCACTATGCACTTACTCCCCATGTAGGATCTCTGTCCTTAATGTGTTGTACTATGTGAATTAACAGTATAACTAGTACTCAAACAGTACTTTATACTTTGTGTTTCTGTGTGGGTGCAAACTGTTGAAATCTTTACTTAGTATATACTAAATTGATCTTCTGTATATAAAGATAATTGAAAATGAATCATGATGTGAATGGGATGGGAGAGGGAGCAGGAGATAGGATGGTTGTGGGTGGGAAGGAAGTTATGGGGGGAAAAAGCCACTATAATCCAAAAGTTGTACTTTGGAAATTTATATTTATTAAATAAAAGTTAAAAAAAGATATTCCATGCTAACAGAAACCAAAAAAGAGCTGGTGTAGCCATCCTAATATCAGACAAAATAGACTTTAATACAAACACTGTTAAAAAAAACACAGAAAGGCACTATGTAATGATTAAGGAGTCAATTCAACAGGATGAAGTGACTATATAAATGTATATTAACCTGATTATAGGGCTCCTAGCTATTTAAAATAAATGTTAATGGACTTAAAGGGAGACAGACTCCTATACAATAATAATGGAGGATTCAAAACCCCACTTTCAGCAATAGACATATCAGCCAGACAGAGATCAGCCTGGAAACAACAAAGTTAATTGACACTGTAGACCAAATGGACCTAATGGATATCTACAGAACTTTTCATCCTACAGTTGCAGAATGCACATTCTTCTCACCAGTGCATGGAACATTCTCTAGGATTGACTACATGCTAGGCCATAAAGCAAGTCTCAGCAAATTCAATAAAATCAAAATCATACCATGCATCTTCTCTGACCACGATAGAAAGAAGCTGGAACTCAGCAACCCAAGAATCTCTAGAACATATGCAAACACATGGAGACTTAACAATATGCTCCTGGATGAACAGTCGCTCCTGGAAGAAATCAAAAGAGAAATCAATAACAGTTGCGGAACAGGTTTTTTTTTTTTTTTAATACTATTTGTTGAATCTTTTATGTATTATAGTTAGTCTTATGTATATAAAGTTAATTGAAGGCCAGCACCGCAGCTCAATAAGCTAATCCTCCGCCTGTAGTGCCGGCACACCGGGTTCTAGTCCCGGTTGGGGCACCGGATTCTGTCCCAGTTGCTCCTCTTCCAGTCCAGCTCTCTGCTGTGGCCTGGGAGTGCAGTGGAAGATGGCCCAAGACCTTGGGCCTTGCACCGACATGGGAGACCAGGAGAGGCACCTGGCTCCTGGCTTCGGATCAGCGCGATGCGCCAGCCATGGCAGCCATTGGGAGGTGAACCAACAGAAAAAGGAAGACCTTTCTCTCTGTCTCTCTCTCAGTGTCCACTCTGCCTGTCAAAAATAAATAAATAAATAAATAAATAAATAAAGTTAATTGAAAATAGATCTTAGTAAAAAATAAAAATAGGGTGGACGGCATTGTGGCATAGTGGGTAAAGCCATTGCCTGTAGTGCTGGCATCCCATATAGGTGCCAGTTTGAGTCCTGGCTGCTCCACTTCCAATCCAGCTCTCAGCTGTGGCCTGGGAAAGCAGTAGAAGATGGCCCAAGTCCTTGGGCCCCTGTACCCACTTTGGAGACCCAGAAAAAAGCTCCTGGCTCCTGGCTTCAGCTTGGTGCAGCTCCTGCTGTTGTGGCCATTTGGGGAGTGAAGCAGCAGATGGAAGACCTTTCTCTCTTTGTCTCTGTCTCTCTGTAACTCTGTCTTTCAAATAAGTAAATAAATCTTTAAAGGCCGGCACCGTGGCTTAACAGGCTAATCCTCCACCTTGCGGCGCCGGCACACTGGATTCTAGTCCCAGTTGGGGCGCCGGGTTCTGTCCTGGTTGCCCCTCTTCCAGGCCAGCTCTCTGCTATGGCCCGGGAAGGCAGTGGAGGATGGCCCAAGTCCTTGGGCCCTGCACCAGCATGGGAGACCAGAAGAAGCACCTGGCTCCTGGCTTCGGATCAGCACGAAGCGCTGGCTGTAGTGGCCATTGGAGGGTGAACCAATGGCAAAAAGGAAGACCTTTCTCTCTGTCTCTTTCTCACTATCCACTCTGCCTGTCAAAAAAAAAACAAAAACAAAAACAAACAAAAAAAATAAGTAAATAAATCTTTTTAAAAAAATCATAATGGGAGGGGCCGATGCCGTGGCACAGTAGGTTAATCCTCCACCTGTGACACCAGCATCCCATATGGGCACTGGCTCTAGTCCCGGCTGCTCCTCTTCCAGTCCAGCTCTCTGCAGTGGCCTGGGAAAGCAGTAGAAGATGGCCCAAGCCCTGGGGCCCCTGCACCCACGTGGGAGACCCAGAAGAAGCTTCTGGCTCCTGGCTTCAGATCGGCACAGCTCCAGCCATTGCAGCTACGTGGGGAGTGAACAAACAGAAGGAAGACCTTTCTCTCTGTCTCTCCCTCTCACCATCTGTAACTGTACCTCTCAAATAAATAAATAATTTTTTTTTAAAAAAGGCGGGGAATGGGAGAGGTAGGAGGAAGAAGGTGGGAGGGCAAGAATGGTGGGAAAAATCACTATGTTCCTAAAGTTGTTTTTATGAAATGCATGAAGATTGTATACCTTAAGTAAAAGGTTTCTGGGGGGAAAAAAGGTGACTGAAATATGAACATTGAAGGAGGTATACACCTTCTCTCTACTAAGCTGGAATATTTACAGCAAAAATGTCTCAGTTGGGTCTTGGTGTATTCCACTTGATTCTGTCCATTTAAACAGCCAGCCAAAAACACTCAGTATGCACAAAGGAAGACAAATGTGTGAGAACTAACAATGGGAAAGATACTAATTAGCTATTACTGCAGCAATGCCACATAACAAACAACCCCAATACTGCAATGACTTGCAAAAACAAACATTTATTTTACTCACTTGGGGATTACAGGTCGGCTGTAATTCACATTGTCTCATTAGGTGCTGGCTAGGCCAAACTGGGCTAGGCTTGACTCCAGGCCTTGGGTTGGGTTCAGGCCTATTCCATGAGGATTCTTTATTCTGGATCCAACAGCAACACAGAACATGTTCATGTTCTGCTCTTGGGAGATGACAGAAGTACAGAGGAGCAAGTGGAGACACCAGATGTCTCATAAGGCATTGGCTCAAGACTGGCATACTGTCACTTCCACCCACATTTTTAAAAATTAATTAATTAATTAATTAATTAGAAAAGCAGAATTACAGAGAGGCAGAGACAGAGAGAGAGAGAGAGAGAGGTCTTCCATCTGCTGGTTCACTCCCCAAATGGCTGCAAATTCTGGAGCTGGGCAGATCTGAAGCCAGGAGCCAGGAGCCAGGAGCCTCTTCCAGGTCTCCCATACAGGTGCAGGGGCCCAAAGCATCTTCTACTGCTTTCCCAGGCCATAGCAGAGAGCTGGATCGGAAGTGGAGCAGCTAGGACTCAAACTAGTGCCCGTATGGGATTCTGGTGCTGCAGGCAGTGGCTTTACCTGCTGTACTACAGCATTGGCCCACTTCTGCTCACATTCTATTAGCTTAAGCAAGTCATATGGCCAAGCCTGGAAATGTGGAAATGTGGAAATATAATCTGCTTAATCTTATGGGAGCTGATGCAAAGCCCTGCAACAAAGGACACGTGAGTAATTCCAACACAGGGAGGGAATGGAGAATGAGGGATAATCAGCATGGGCAAGCAGGCACAGGCAGCCAACCACAGAAGCTGGTCAGGTTGTCCTTGAGACTGCAATGTGCTCCCTGACTGTTGTTTTAAAAGAATAAGCCACAACTTCATGTAACTAACAACACAGGCCATGCGTTGGTGCAGCATTGTGCTATTTTGATATGTAATCCTCTATAAAATACAAAGTCTACTTTATGATAATATAATAAAGGTAAAGATTTTACAAGCACAAGAGCTTTAAAAATTATGGTTCCCATGGCAAATATAACATAGCCTTTTGTGCCCATATACTGTAAAGACAGTAGAAGTCCTAACTATAAACAGTAATGGAAAATCATGCATATTCAGAGAAGTGGGTGGTAAAAGAGTTATGAGCTCAGTTAGAAAAATTTCTTTGGGGATTTTGTCTTATAGACGAATCCTCAAGTGATATACAAGATAACACAACTGAATGTTTAATAGGTGACTGGATAAAGTAATTTTTTTTTACTCAAAAAGGCTGCAATGTTGTAATGCATCTAAAATGAAACACATTTACTTGTTTACTTAGATAGCTTATGGACAATGATATTTTATTCCTGTGTTTTTGTTTCAGAGTTCCATGGTTTCTTGAAACGGATGACTCTTTGTTGGAATCTACTTTCTCGTGAATGAGTTGGCTTCATTAGCCTGACAAACTCATATTTTTTTCCCTGTTTACTTTTTGACTCCTCAAACCCTCTAATGATCATCTGTTTCCATCTAAACATTTGTTTACCTGTACATGTACAATGAATTAATATGAAATAATTCCCAGCATGTCATTTTACATGGCTGTTTAAAAGACATCAGATATCACCCTGTATTTGATTGATTAATTATTTTTTTAAATTTAATTTAATTTACACATTGAAACACCCAAAGTGGAAACACAATTCTATCAAAAATACTTTAAAAACATAATGCTATTCCTTCAAATATAATGCCATTCCTTCCAAATTCTGTAGTGTCATAATAAGTCACATATGTAGCCAACTCCCCCTGATATCCAATTATCAATTCATTTATGTATGCCTTAAGACATGAACAGATGCATTCCTGAAAATTTGGAGTAAAGCTGAATTCCACATATTAGACTATTCTCTCATTTAACTTTCATATCTTATGTTAAATTATTGAAGGTACAGTCCATCATCAAAAGCCTTTAAAATCACATTTGGGTTCACAATGACTCTATCTTGAGATGTCCAATAGGCTGCCTTACGATTCCCTATTAAAATGTCCACAAAGATTGAGAAAAGAGAAAAACCAGCACACAACACCATTGATCTAAGATGAGAGAGGACAAGTTGCTGGAAGTCCAGATAGAATTCAGCTGCTTTATTGAGGATGATGGACTGAAAACTCGTTCTGAAACCACCTTCCAGGAGTTACTACCTGTGACGTAATATGTGGCAGATGATGTTGGAAGCCCAGGAGGAATAATTGGTGCCACCCAAGCAGCTGATTAGGCCAGCACTTGGGATGCTTGTGTCCATTATTGGATTGTCTGGCTTGAGTACCAGCCAGTCTACGTTTCAGATCAGGCTTCCTGCTAATGTGCATGGGAGCCAGGGGATCATGGTCCAACTACTCGGGTTCCTGCCACTAATGTGGGAAATGCAAATGGAGTTCTTGGTTCCTGGCTTTAGCGTCGGTTACCCCTGGCTATTAACAGACATTTGGGAAGTGAACCAGCAGATGGAAATTCTCCCACCCCTCCTCCCATCACTCTGCCTTTCAAATAAATAAATCTTTAAAACATATACTTCTTACTGGGGATAAACAGCTAAATAACTGTACCTTAAAATTACTTCAAATATTCCTTGCTGGGTATATCTGCTATCTTGATGCATGGGACAATTTCTTTTCTTCTGTTTTTATTTTCAAGCATCAGTTAAGTTTTAGGTGCTTAGATCTATATGAAATGCACCCTTAGGAGAGAGAGGAGGAAGAAGGGTGGGAATGTGAGCAGGAAGATAAGGTAATACTTGAAATGTGTATCTTAAATAAAAAAAAATTTAAATGCACCCATGTGGGTCTTGGCTGGGAAAACTCAAAGGCAGAGGGCAGTTACCTGTAGAGGGCTAGAGTCATCTAAGTGATCCTGGAGTCATGATTCTGGCATATGAGTTGGGAAAACTCAGACTAACTGCCCATCAGAGTGCCTTCACCAGGCTTCTTCATGTGGCTTTATTTTATCACAGCATAGTAACCTGGGGGTAATCAGACTTACAGCATGTGGCAGTACAGCATGCCAAGCCTGAGTGATCCAGGAAACAAGTTGAAAGCCTTGAAAATTCCATCTTTAGAGAATAAAATTTGCCATAGGTGTGTGCCTTGTGGTACAATGGGCTAAGCAGCTGCTTGGGATCCCATGTCACATATCAGAGTGCCAGTTTGACTCCCAGATACTCTGTTTCTTATCCAGCTTCCTGTTAATGCATCCTGGGAAGTAGCAGATGATGGCTCAAGTATTTAGGTCCCTGTCACCTACTTGGAAGTCCTCGATGGAGTTACAGGCTCCTGGCTTCATCCTGGCTCAGCCTTGACTGTTGTGGGTATTTGGAGAATGACCCAGAGAATAGATGATCTCTTTCTCTGTCAATGAACCTTTCAAATAGATGAAAATAAATAAACGATAAAAAAATTTCAACAAGCAGTCACTGAGATGATTTGTATTCATTTTCTATGGTTGCCATAACAATTGACAATACATTTAACTGCTTAGCCAACACAAGTCATTATCTCTTTAAGTAGGTTAAAAGTTTGACACAGATTTCACCAGACTAAAATCAAAGTGTTGTCAATATGTATTCTTTTCTGGGGGCTGAAAAGGAGAATTTGCTTCCTGCTCATTTGGGTTGTTGGCAGAATTTAGCTCCTTGAGGTTGTAGAACCAAGGTCTCCAAGTCCGTGCAGGTTGTCAGGTGAAAGCTGTTGTCACTATCGAGAGCCCACCCACATCCCTCAGCACCGGATTGTCTTCTCCCTGCTTCAAAGCCAACAACAGGGGCCAGTGCTATGTAAAGCCACTGTCTGAGGTGCCAGCATCCCACATGGGTGCCAGTTTGAGTCCCGGCTGCTTCACTTCCAATCCAGCTCTGTGCTATGACCTGGGAAAGCGACAGAAGATGGCCCAAGTCCTTAGGTCCCTGTACCTGTGTGGGAGACCTAGAAGAAGCTCCAGGCTCTTGGCTTCAGATCAGTCCAGCTCAGGCCATTGTGGCTATTTGGGGAGTGAACCAGAGAATGGAAGACCTCTCTGTCTCTGCCTCTGCTTCTCTGTAACTCTGCCTTTCAAATAAATAAATCTTTTAAAAAAAAAATCCAACAACAGCAGTTTCAGTCCTTCTCATGTGACATCCCTCTGACCCTTCAACCGTCATCTGTCTATAGCCCAGAAAGGTGGGAAGGTTGTCTCCATTTAAGATGTTACGTTTGGGACTGGGGCTGTGGCATAGCTGGTAAAGCTGCCGCCTGCAGTGCCAGAATCCCATATGGGCGCTGGTTCCACACCCGGCTGCTCCATTTCTGATCCAGCTCTCTGCTATGGCCTGGGAAAGCAGTAGAAGATGGCCCAAGTCCTTGGGCCCCTGCACCCACATGGGAGACCCAGAAGAAGCTCCTGGCTCCTGGCTTTAGATTGGCACAGCTTCAGCCATTGAAGCCAATTCGGGAGTGAACCAGCGGATGGAAAACCTCTCTCTCTCTCTCTCTGCATCTCCTTTTCTCTGTGTGTAACTCTGACTTTCAAGCAAAATAAATAAATCTTTCTAAAAAAAAAGACAAAAAAGATTTCTTTTTAAAAAATGTTATGTTTACATTCGACTCACCTGGATAGTTCTGGCTGCTCTCTGTTTCTCAAGGGTCATAACCTAAATCATAACTGTAAAATGTCACACTGGCCATGTAAGGCAACCTACCCACAAGATCCAACGGAGACAGAACTTTCATTCTGCAGCAGCAGGAGTATGTCACTCTGTGTCCTGCCTACCGCACAACCCATATTCACAAATTCTCTTTTGGGGACAGGTTCTATCTTTGGCTAATATTCACTGTGACAGAGATTTTGCACATCAAATTGACCTTCAGGTTTAGGTCTGAGAATAGTCAAGGATATATAATTCACCCTGTTTATTAGCAAACAATGGACTCAAACCATAATATTCTCCAAATTCCAAAATGAATAGAACAAGTTTGACTTAGATATCTATAAAAAATACTATGGCATATAGGAACAGAAACAGCATTGTAACACTCAAAAGAAGATTATGGGTCTAGAAACACATTAAAATTTTACAATATGTCAGCTTCAAATCATCAAAATATACTCATGAACATGGCTTATTTGTGAAATGGCAAGATGGTCATGCTGAAATCAGAAAAAGAGTGTAAGAACACCCAGAATGCAAAAACCAAATTAAGAGGTGGAGCAGGATGGAGGCTAACTAAGGCCCTTCAACATGGAAACATCAATTTGAAGAGCTGTTCATGCAAGAAACTATCTTAGACAGAGCTAGGAAAACGAGGTAAGAGATCATGCTTTCTTGTTTAAGCATAATAAAAATAAAAGATGCATTGAAGAAACCTGGAAATAAAGAGCTGCCCACAGCATCCCGTTCCCAACTCCAAGCAAGCAGTGTACAGATAGCTACCCCCCACTTCAGGGAAGTAGAGGGAATTAAGTGTAGGCCTTAGGTTTGGAACAAAGTGCCAGGCCTGCCAAGGTGAAATCCAGTGCCAGACAGAGTCCCATAGCCCCTCTCTCCAGGCCAGTGTTCAGGGATGTAGCTTTTGGATTTGGCAGCCAAGAAACCTCTTCCACCATCCTCCCACAGGCTCAGGCAACATAGCATGGAATATGCTTCCATCCAATGGGGCAGACGCTGTGGCGCAGCAGGTTAAGTCCCAGCAACACATATGGGCACTGGGTCAGGTCCCAGCTGTTCCACTTTTGATCCAGCTCTCTGCTGGGAAAACAGCAGAGGATGGCCCAAGTGCTTGGGCCCCTGTATCCACATCAGAGACCCAGAAGAAGATCCTGGCTTTGGTCTGGTCCAGCCCAGGCCGTTTTGGCCATTTGGGGAGTAAACCAGCAGGTGGAAGATCTCTCTCTCTCTTTTTCTTTGTCTCTCTTTCTTCCCCCTTGCCCCCACCTCCCCCTTATTCTTTGTAGCTCAAGTGAATAAATAAATCTTTTTAAAAAAACTCCATCCACTTGTGAGTAGAGTTCAAAGGCCTTGCCATGGAACTCAGTGCTAGGTCACTGAAATACAATACTCATTAGATCCCAGGAACCCGTGTCTCCAGGCCTGTGCCAGCAACAGTAGCATCTGGGCCTGACCCATGCTAGGCAGAGACCAGCAGCTTCAGAGGAATGGACTTGAGCAGTGGTCTTGGAGCATGAGTATACCTTAGCAGAAGGGAACTATAAAAGCATGGGCCTTGGTCCTGTCCCTGTACCATGCTGGTCTTGGTAGGCTATGGGCTGTCGGTGCCGCCTAATGTTGCCCTGTGTGACTGCCAATCCTATTCCTTTCTCAATTCCAAGCATCACCACATGAAGACAGTCATTGTCTACTTGGGGGAAGAAGAAGAAGGTAAGCTCAAGTCATTGCTTAGGAGCCTTGGGTCAAGCACCTCCACAGTGAGGCCCAGAGCCAGGCAAAATCCCATGATGTCTAACATCATCAGGTGGTAACTGAAAAATGTGTCTGGACCCATTCTGTGAAGTCTGTGAAGACAGACTACCTTTATTAGGCGCTCCTCCAGTCCATCCTGAACATGCCAACTGCAGATTTGCAACAGTCTGGGCTTGGGGTGCCCTCTCACGCTGAAGCAGTGACAGCACACTAGCTGGGAACTCTTGGCAAGCCTGAAGGTAGGCTGCCATCTAGTGCAAAAGCATCGGTGGCCATAGGTTCAGAGAAAGTAAGCAGCCTGCTTAAAGTTCCTAGAGTGACAGGCATAAACAAAGCCCAAGACTGTAATACGTGCCTGATCCTTTGATGTGTAAATGTTGTTGTGTACAACAGGTGTTAAGAACTTCAAGGAACAATGACCTCACCTAAAGGACAAAATAAAGGGCCAGAAACCAACCATAAAGCAAGCACTTAAAATAGATGTTTTCAGGAAACAAAAAACACAGAGAAACAATTACAGACTTTATCAGAGAAACTTAACAGAGATTGAAGTCAATTTTGAAAATCAAACAGAATTCTTTGCTGAAGCAAACTAAAAAAATCAAACAAAAACATGATAGAAAACATCAATATCAGAATAGATCAAACAGAAGAAAAAAAATCAATGAGTTCAAAGACAGGCTTTTGAAGGTATACAAGTAAGGAGAAAAAAAAACCAATAAATTATTGAAGAAAAATGAGGAAGCCTATGGAACTTTGGGACAGCATAAAAAGAGCAAATATTTGGGTTTTGGGGGTTCAAGAGAAACTCAAGGACACCAAAGAGGTAAGAAGCTCATTCAAAGAGATAATAACAGACAGCTTACCAAAACTAGAGAGGGGTACACATATCTGGATATTTGTACAGGAAGGTCAATGAGCAACAGTCAGACTACACTCAGTCAAGTCTACCCAAGATCAATGAGAATCAAGCTCTCAAAGGTTAAAGACAGAATTCTCAGAACAGCAAGAGGAGAAATTAATACCTGAGTGTATTCCAATTCTTGTGACAGCAGACTGTTCGGGAGAAACCTCAAAGACCAGAAGGAAGTGGAGTACTGCTGAAGGAAAAACACAGTGCCTTCTGGGAATAATGTGGCCAGTAGAGTTATCCTTTAGAGATGAGGGAGAGATGAAGAGGTTCTTTGACAAACCGAAGTTGAAAATTTATCATCACCAGACCTGTTCTATAGTAAGTGCTCAAAGGAGTTCTTTAAAATAAAAGGATGCTAATGAATAAGAAAACATCAGAAGATACAAACTCAATGATAAGAGTAATTATACAGATTCAGAATGCTTCACTATTATAAACATGGTAAACCATTTATATCTTCAGTACAAAGACTTATAAAAATTTTTAAAATAATAACTACATTAATATGGTAAGAGATAGGCATTATAAAAATATGCGAGTGGGATATGAAAAATTCAAAATATGGAGAGGACTCAGATGCAAGTGTAAAAATTAAATTACACACAGAGAAGGAGAGGCAAAGTGAGGCAGATCTCCCATCTGCTGGTTCACTCCTCAGATATCTGCAACGGCCAGATCAAGGCCAGTCTGAAGCCAGGAGCCATGAGCTTTCCGGGTCTCCCATGTGGATGTCAGGGACCCAAGGACTTAGGCCATCCTCCACCTGATTTCCCAAGTGCATTAACAAGGAGCTGGATCAGAGGTGGGGAAGTAGGGAGACGAACTGGTGCTCACATGGGATGCCTGAGCTGCAGGCGGCAGCTTTACCCACTCTGCCACAGTGCCGCCCCTCAACTCCATTAAAATTTAAACCTTTTGTAGTTCATAAAACTTTTTTTTTTAATAAAGGGAAATCCAAATTCAGGGACGTATTTCAAACCAACAAGCAAAAATTTCTTTAATCAGTAAAGATTTAATTACAAACCAGTAAGAGAAATATAAAGGCCAATACTCCAGTACAAAAAAACAAGAAAGAGAAAAAGTGAATTGATGAGAAAACAAACAAATAAGTAAATAAATCCCATACATACAAAAAAGAGGAAAGAAGAATAAATATGTCATTAAACTTATGAAAATACAAATTATCATTTTTTGTTTTGCAAATAACTAAAGATTAATCAAAGAGAACACTCAATGCTGGTAAACCTGTTTGGAAGGCACTCTAAATATAAATCAAAAACAGATTTATGTGTTTATTTTTTGAAAGACAAAGTGACAGAGAGATAGAGGGAGAGACAGAGATCTTCCACCAAAATGGCTGTAAGAGCCTGGGCTAGGCCAGGCTGAAGCCGGGAGCCAGTAACTCCAGTTGGGTCACCTATGTGTGTGTCAGGAGTCCAAGTACGTGGGCCATCTTCCTGCTTTCCCAGGTGCATTAGCAGAGACCTGGATCAGAAGTGGAGCAGCCAGGACTTGAACTCCTCCATTATGGGATTACAGGGTTGCAAGCAGTAGCTTAACCTGCTGCACCACGACCAGTACCTTAACCTGCTGCAAATTTCTAGTAACTTGGCAATATATATTAAGAGTTTTTATAAATTCAAAGTCAGACCCAATAAGTCTACTTCAGGTTATCTATCCAAAAGAAATAACATGCAGTGCAGATAAAGATTTTGTAGAAAGATGTTCATAGAGAATTATAAGAGATAAAGCACTGGAAATAACTTACATATTAAACAATAGGGAAATGATCAATTTGCTATGATAGATCTACCCAATAGAATATTATGTCAATAGTTCACAGTTTATTTGATAAAACACTAACAATAAAATATTAAAAATGATAACAATATAGAATTATATACAGTATGATCCAAATTTATTCACAAAACATTAAATATAGCTATATGTACACATAAATATAAGTAACTTACATAGCATTTATATATTTATTTATATAAATTTATGTTATATAGTACAAAAACCAACAACATTTTTACAATGGATATTTCTTTTTTTAAAAAAAAGTTATTTATTTATTTGACATGCAGAGCCACAGACAGAAGGAGAGGTCTTCCATCCACTGGTTCACTCCCCACGTGGCCACAATGGCTGGAGCTGAGCTAATCTAGAGCCAGGAGCTAGGAACTTCCTCTGGGTCTCCCACACAGGTGCAGGGCCATCCTTCTCTGATTTCCCAGGCCATAGCAGAGAGCTGGATTGGAAGTGGAGCAGCTGGGACTTGAACTGGTGTCCATATGGGATGCCAGCACTGCAGGCAGAGGCTTAACCTACTATTCCACAGCATCAAACCCTGATGTATATCTCTTGATTGATGGCTTAGGGATAATTTTTGGGATTCTTCTTTATTTTTCTTTAATTTCCAAGTTTTCTACAGTGAACAGATTATTTTTATAATCAGGGGCTATTTTCAGAGTTAGAAAAATTCTATTCAGTTACTGTGTAGTATGTTGTTATCTGAGACTTGTACTGTCTCTCCTCTTTAATGATGGCTGATAAAAAGTGCTTCATTTCCTTTTAGGATTGCTGTAAACTCCCAAGCTCGTTTCTTCTTTGCTTCTTCCTGGGTGAACTTTGTATAAGTGTTTAAAAGATTAAAATAGCAGTGATATTCACATTAGCCAAAGGGTAGAAGCTACCCAGTGTCCCTCTCAGGATGAATTAATACAGTGTGGTATATCGGAATAGTATTCATCCTTAAAAAGGAAAGACATTTTCTTATGTTTTAAAACTTTAAATGTGCAAAGAAGAAAGAGAGGGAGAAAGAGAGAGAGAGAGAGTGCTCCCATACATATGAGAAAGAAGAAAGGGAGGAAGAAGAAGAGGAGGGGAGAAGGAGGTTCATGTCCCATATGCTTGGGATGGCAGGAATGGGATAAATAAAGCTGAAGCTAGGATCCAGCAACACGATCCATGTCTACCATACCAGTGGCCAAAACCCAATTACTTGAGTCATCACTGTTGCCTCCTAGTGCCTGCATTAGCAGGAATGTGGAGACCAGAGCCTGGAACTAGGAATCAAATCCAAGCACTCTGACATGAGCCCAGCCCAGTGTCTTGATTGGGAGGCCAAAATACACACTCCATAGAAGAAATTTTGACCTATGACATGGATGAAACTTGAAGTCGTTAGGCTAAATGAAATGAACCCGTCACGAAAACACTATACGTTCAGCTGATACTCTTACGAGTGTCAAATCCTTAGAGACAGTCTGTGGAGTGATGGATGCCAGGGTGTGGGGAGAAGGAGAAAGTGGAGCTTTTGTTTTATGGGGGACATTTTCAGTTTTGTAAGATGGAAATAGTTCTGGAGGATGGTTGCACAACATGCGAGTACCTAACATTACTAAATTGTACACTCAAAAAGTTTGAAGTGGTGAATTTTATGTTATGTATTTCACCACAATTTAAAATGAAAACAGGAAGCGAGAGACACAGAGGATAGAAAGGAAACCCAGAAAGCTCCAGCCAGCACAGGTGAGGTGGTCCGCACAATATTGCGCCACTTGCAAAACTTCAGAAAAGGACCACGGGGACCTCACCTTTGATTACTGCAAGTCTTCATTTACTAAATCTGTTCCCTGCTTTATTAATTCTGTGAGATGAAACTCTGCATATCAAGTTGTCACCAATTAATGGATATTTGACTAGCATGTAGCACACCCACAAGGAAATACTCATAAGCTTTCTTTCTTTTTTTTTTTTTTTTTTTTAAGATTTACTTATTTGAGAGGCAGAGTTGTAGACAGAAGCAGAGACAGAGAGAAAGGTCTTCCATCCGCTGGTTTACTCCCCAAATGGCCACAATGGCCGGAGCTGAGCACATCTTAAGCCAGGGACGAGGAGCTTCTTCTAGGTACCCCATGAGGGTGCAGGGGCCTCTGCTTTTCCAAGCCAATAGCAGGGAATTGGATTGGAAGTGGAGCAGCGGGGACTCAAAATGGTGCTCATATGGAATGTTGGGCATGGTGGGTGGAGGCTTAGCCTCCTATGCCACAGCGCTGGCCCCAGTAAGCTTTCTTAAAGTTGCATTGTTTTGGAGGCTCTCAATTTGAAAATCAGTGCTGGGAGGAAGTGGGCCTGTGAGATGTTTTGAGGGGTTCTTTATTTTCCTGAAAATTTCTGTGTATGGCTCAATGTGTATTTTTATTGGAAGAAGTCCATTTGCTCTTAGTAGATTTTTATTAAGAGGCCCCATGGTTGAGAACCACTGATTGGAGGAGTGTTCCATACATGGTTTAGTTTACTAAATTTCACTGCAATTTAGAAATGGTTCACACACACTTCCAATATCTCTAACAATATCTACAAAGGTTCTCTACCTCATTATTTTATGGACACAACAGATTATTTGAAAGTGATTAATCCATCACAATTGCAATTTTATGATATCTATTTTCCTCCATCTGTAGCTAGAGCATAAATTTATAGAACAAGTAAGAGTGTCTTCTGCTTATTCAAGATTTATTGAAAAAATGTTATGTCCTATTCTTGTTTTGATTTAGGCTGGGATATAACTTAAAAAAATCAAGAACTTTGCTTGTGACTATTTTTCCATCTTTGTTTATATGCTTGCTCAATGTTCACTTTAAAACATGAATAATAGGGGCTGGCACTGTGGCGTAGCCAGTAAAGCCACCATATGCAGTGCTAGCATATCATATGGGTGCTGGTTCAAGTCCCTGCTGCTCCACTCCCATTCCAGCTCCCTGCTAATGTGCCTGGGAAAACAGCAGAATATGTCCCATGTGCCTGGGTCCCTGCACCCATGTGGGAGACCTGGAAGAAGCTCTTGGCTCCTGGCTTCAGATCCTTCCAGCTCCAGCCATTGCAGCTATTTGGGGAGTGAACCAGCAGATGAAAGACATCTCTCTCTCTCTCTCTCTCTCTCTCTCTCTCTCTCTCCTCTGCCTCTGCTTCTCTGTAACTCTGTGTTTCAAATAAATAAATAAATCTTTTAAAAAATCTATAATAAAAAATTCTTGGAAATAACCCATAGTTAGAAATACACTTTGTAGTTTAACCTACTATACAATATTCTTACATATATACATATATATGTGCATATATATATATATAAATGGAACAAAATTCTCTCAAATTGTATCCAGATTCCATGTGACCACTCTGCACCCTCCAGTCTATTCTGTTCTATTCTATTCTATTCCATTGCATTCCATTCCACTCCCTTTTATTCTACTTTATTTATGAAAAGAGTTATTAGTTGTGAATGTCTAAACCAGGGGTTCCTATAGTTGTCCATAGATTAAGCTCACTTAGTTTGCTTTACAAAATATGAATGTCTGGTTCCATCCATCTCTACTGCCTTTCCCACCTTCAAAGATTTTTAATTGATTTGAGGAAGGATCTCGTCACTGGGATGTCATAAAGCAACTCTGGAAATTCTGATGTATGGCCAGTGTTGAGAAACAAAGATCTAAATTGATGGCATCCTGTATTAGTTCTCATCCCTCAATTTGAAAAACACTGCTTGAAGTGGCTTCTTTTGTTATTGATAGATGCTGAAGTGATTTTCAAATAGTTTTTATTTTATTTACTTTCAACAGTATTTTCTCTCTCTTGGTTATGCATTCAACTGCATCCCACAAAAAAAAAAAAATGCAGTGGCTTGCACATGCTCTTGCACCTTGGTACTTGGATAAGCTCATGTGAAACATGTGCACCCAAGCAGTGCTGCTTAAACCTTAACATGGACAAGAACTACCTAAGGCCCTTGTTGTAAGGGAGATTCTGATTCAGGATGTAATGTAATACATTTTCTAACCACTGAAATTGAGTAATACTTTCACAGCATGATATTTGTGCTTATATCTAGCACTACTTTGTGTTGGTGTTGTTTACAAGCACACTGATGGCAAAGACTATTATTCTTCATTTATTGTTGCATCATCTCAGAGTCTACAATGCACTTAGTGAAAGTTTGTTGATTTGAATAATTGTTTGAATTTTTAATTACTATGAAAATGCTGAGTGGTGCCATTTCAAATGTTAGTGACTAAAAATAATTAGCCTTTATTTAGCTCGTTATTCTGAAGATCAGCAATTTAGGTTGGGCTTGGTAGGGTGGTTCCCTTCATGTTTGATAATATCCCCTTGGCAGAGTCAGAGTGGGAAGGCACTACAAAGTATTCTAATAATGGAGCGAGAAAGAATTAGAATCCTTTTTGCAATCAATCTACTAGTGTTCTTTTCCCTCCGTGTTCATGATATTATCCTCCAAGTCTAAATTCCCCACAATGTGAGGAAGCAGCATAATGAAACTGAAGTCCTTCCTGATTTTAATTTTGAAACCACAAGTTAGCTTTGCCATAATAAAGGGTTGATCTTAAGTGACTTAGTCAAAGACGGGAAGATCCTGATTTTTCCTGGAGTGCAGCCTGTGTTTCATTATAGTCCATTCTCACGTCAGGTGTATCAGCCACAATCCTATCCACCTGCTGGTGCACGAGCCTTCCAGGCACTGGGCCAATATGCAGGGAAGCAGACAGCCATGTGTTTTAATTAGCATCTGAATCTTGATTTTTTGGGTTGCTCTTTGAGCCATGTTAAACAAAAACATAAAAATTACCTTAAAAGCACCTTGATGAAAAGACACTGTTATCACTTTTCTCATCAGATGGGAGGAAAATTCTGAACATGGGGATAACTGGCCAACAGCACTGACTTCAATGAAACTAAAATAAAAAACCTAATAAATGCTTAGTTTAACAAAATGATCATAAAGAAACCATTGATTGTAATAACAAGAAAAACTAAATAACCAATCTCACTCTCAGTGTCCCCTTACTCTTCTACCACAAGAAAATACATTGCATAAAACATATGCACATAATTGAGAGGCAAATAGAATGGCTTAAAAAGAGAGACTCAACTGACAGCAATAAAATTTAGACCAAATATTGGAAAACTATTAAGCCTAGCAGTAACATTGATTAGACCATTATTTTCTTATTTGGTTAGTCCTAGGAGGACCATTGAGTGGACACTTTGTTTGAGCTGGTGGAAAGGTAAACTAATCTTATTTAATGGGCAGAAGCTGCAGAAGGGGTGTGTGTGTTTGTGTGTGTGTGTGTGCGTGTTTCATTGCAAGGGATGGATCAGGGTAAAGTTTCAGTAAGATTATTGGGTCTGACACTTTATTTATCTCTTGAAAAGTTAGAAACTTGTGGAAATACACACCTTGGTTTAGTGAAACGCTATTCTGCCAGCTCCACATACAATTGTGAAGTGTGTCAATTGTATTTTCAAATCTCAGGCCCAACCCCTTCCTCCAGGAGATTCTTCGTCCCAAGTCATCTCCAGGATCTCAGTTAAAGCCTCTGTTTTCTCCTTCCTATCTGACAGATTGTGCGTTCACTTGCATGGCAACATTAACAGATAAAAGGCTGAAGCGGTTTTCCCCCAGAGAAAATAAATGTCCCCAAGAATGGTTTTGTTGGTGAAGACAGATACACTATTTCCATCCCCGAAACGACATCTGAGCGGTGGTCCTTTTGCAAAGCAGGACCCTGAAGACCAGAGTTTATTAGCACGTTCTGTGTCCAGCACCACAGGGTATCAGGTTAACCCAAAAGAAGAATGGCTTAGCATAAGAGAAGCAGACTCAGATGAAAGATTTTAATGTGGGAAAACCAGGGGAGGGACAGCAGGGGACACCGTCCACTGCCACAGGTGGAGGCAGAGGCAGAGGTCCTGATATCTGGCTGCTCCAAGTTTTGATTATCAACAGTGACATGATTGATTAATCATCAAAAATATGCAGTTTCATGAAAACAGGATTTTATGATGAGGGAGTTTAAATATAGTGAAACAGGGAAGAATGGGGAGTTTTGGTGTCTCCAAGAAACATTTGCTTGCTTAATAGTTAGGATTAAGAGAACAATCCCAATGTCGAGAAACCTGGCGGGGACCAATTATTAACTGGGGCTAACATCCCACCTGAGTTTCCTGGAGCTCACAGCATTTCTCTACCTGCCTCAGCATCGTGTCTACTCAGCCAAGCGTGCCTTCAGCAGAATCCAAGCCTTGTGGTGGTCTCCGAAATCTAGGCCTTTAGCCGAGTTCGGGCCTTGCGGTGGTCCCCAACAAGTAGGTGCCGAAACAAACAAAACACGTCAACGCATCAGATAGAAAATGAAAGTTTAGGGACTACTGTTCAAGTTTCGCAGGTTGAAGATCTCTAATAATTCTCCTCTTCCAAATTCTCACCAGAAATACAGAATAAATCCCATTGATGAAAGCAACAGGAAGGGAGACAGTGGCACATGAAAGGTTAACTGAATTCTAGAAGACTGACAGCAGAAAGTCACTGACTTGTGTCAGCTTTCTCTATTCTGTCACCTTTCTATGAGGCAGTGGTAATGGCGGGAATGATGGATGCTGTGGTAGGGCACATTCCTTTCCTTCTACACCATGAATTGCTGGAAGGCAGAGAGAACTCATCTTGGGTCCAGTGGACACATCCACAAAAGCTGAGTAAGTATAATTTCACAGCAAGATGTCTAATGAATTGAACTTGCATGCAAACAGGTTAGTCTAACACATGGATGTTGACAGAAGTCATGAAACTCTTGGGTAAGAATCAAAGACTTTTTGGCTTATGACACAGAAGTAGCACGAGCTTTGTACCCACACAGGTTCCTTTAGCCGCCAACTACAGCAAGAGTGACGCTGACCAGCTCAAGCAGATGAACGTGCAGGGTTCTGTCATGGCTTTGGGACTCCAGTCATTCAAAATCTTCTCCTTTATGCCACATGCAAGAAAGCATGTTCAAGGGGCCAGTGCTGTGGCATAGCGGGTAAAGCCACCACCTGCAGTGCCCGCATCCCATATGGGCACCGATTTGACACCCGGCTGCTCCTCTTCTGACCCAGTTCTCTGTTATGGCCTGGGAAGGCAGTAGAAGATGGCCCAAGTCCTTGGGCCCCTGCAGCCACACGGGAGATCCAGATGAAGATCCTGGCTCCTGACTTTGGGCTGGCTCAGACATCTTGGGGAGTAAACCAGTGGATGAAGACCTCTCTCTCTCTCTCTCTCTCTCTCTCTCTCTCTCTCTCTCTGACTCTGCCTTTCAAATAAATAAATAAATCTTTAAAAAAAGAAATAAAAGAAAACATGTCCAACTTTCCCACTATAAGGAAATATGATTTTTTTAAAAAAGATAAAATTTTTTATGTATTGATTTATTTGTGTGTGTATGTGTTTGTGTGTGAGAGAGAGAGAGAAAGAGGGAGAGAGAGAGAGAATCTCCCATCCATTGGTTCATTCCCCAAATGCCTGCAACAGCTAGAGATGTCCTAGGCTAAAGCCAGGGTCCTGGAACTCAGTCTGGCTCTCCCATTTGGGTGGCAGGGATGCAACTTGAGTCCTTTCCTGCTGTCTCCTAGGGAAGTTGGAATCAGGAGCAGAGTTGGGACTCAAACCTAGGCACTGTGATACAGGATACTGGCTTCCCAATCAGGGTTTAAACCACTGCTGTAAATTGTGATTTAGGGAAATGGGGTCTTTATTGTCTACTTTAATTAAAAAATTTAATTTTCATCTACTTGAAAGTCAGAGAGAGAGAGAGAGAGACAGAGAGACAGAGAGCGAGTGAGCACAAGTGCTGGGGCAGATGGAAGCCAGGAGCCTGGAACCCTTTCTGAGTCTCCCACATGGGTGGCACGGTCAACTGCTGTCTCCCAGTACACAGTAGCAGGAAGCTGGACCAGAAGCAGAACAGCTGGAACTCGAAGCAGGCACTCCGGTACAAGTTATGGGCATCCCAAGGGGCTGCCTAAACCTTTGTGCTACACCCCAGGGTCTTTATCATGTTGGACAGCATACAAACCTTTCATCCATTCCAAAAGGGAGAATACTGTCTCTACTTTTTTGGCTGTTTGTTATATGAGCTTCCTTGAAAAAATAGCAGCCAATAAACAGTGCCAGTGTCCCTGCACCTATGATAGGCAAAAACATGAGACCCATGGAAAATTGTCTCCCACCATTTCCCACAGGCGCCTGAGACTCTTTCAGCATTAAAAGCATCTGCTACCCACTAACACTTGGGCCCAGTCCTCCAGTCCCATAATTGCAACTACTAATTGTAGAAACATACACATTAACTTTGCCAGTTCTTTGCCAGTTTCCCTCAGCTCCAAACCCGCTTGTCTATAGGCTGCTCTGTAACTCTGGGACTCCACACTGTGTCTTCCAGCTCACTTCCGGAGTCTAGTGATAGAAGGCGTTGATGGAGTGTGGAAGGCAGGAAGCAGGGACGATGGAACGACTTTTGGTTTCCGGCTCAGGTCTGCCACAGTTGTAACATCAGGCTTCTCCTGACACCTCCAAAGCCAGCTCTGTAGCTGCCCCTCAGGGGTACTTGAAATAGCAGTGCTGTTGGAGCAGCAGCCCTACCATACTCGGTCATCCCACTCCCCACCAGTTGTCCTAGCTCTTGCCGCACTATCCCCAGAATCCCATTGCACTGTCTTCCTTGGCCTTCCAGCACCTACCTGCTACATCTCTACTTCTGAGATGTGAGCATCAGTACATGGAGAAGTTCCTTCCTGTCTTACAACAGGACTTTTAGGTTTTGCTAACACTTTTAAGATTTATTTGGAAGGTAGAATTACAAAGAGGCAGAGAGAGAGAGAAAGAGAGGTCTTCCATCCACTGGTTCACTCCCCAAATGGTTGTAACAACCAGAGCTGTGCCAATCCAAAGCCAGGGGCAAGGAGCTTCTTCTGATCTCCCATGTGGATGCAAGGTCCCAAGGACTTGGGCCATCTTCTACTGCTTTCCCAGGCCATAGCAGAGAGCTGGATCAGAAGTGGAGCAGCTGGGTCTCAAACTGGCGCCCATATGGGATGCTGGCACTGCAGGTGGTGGCTTTACCTGCTACACCACAGCGCCGGCCAAGCCTATTCTTTTCCTATTTGTTTTTCAGTCCTAGAGGTAATAACTTTTCCTAGCACTTTCATCTCCAGTTGCTTCTGCAGCAGCCCACCTCCAGTCTTTCAATGCCCATGTCACAATTCTCAGTATTAAATACTCTGCTTTTGAAATACTTAGCATGGTTTCTGTTTTTCTTGATTGGACCCTGGTTGATCTACTACCTCTATTTAGAAATGATTCATGTCTTACTCAAGTATCTTAATTTTAATTTTCTTTTAAAGTTAATATTTGTCTTCATTAAAGAATATGCTTCCTTGGGGCCGGCGCCGTGGCTCACTTGGTTAATTCTCCGCCTGCAGCGCCAGCATCCCATATGGGAACCGGGTTCTAGTCCCAGTTGCTCCTCTTTCAGTCCAGCTCTCTACTGTGGCCCGGGAAGGCAGTGGAGGATGGCCCAAGTGCTTGAACCCCTCACCTGCATGGGAAACTAGGAGGAAGTACCTGGCTCCTGGCTTCGGATCGGTGCAGCTCCAGCCGTAGCAGCCATTTGGGAGGTGAACCAACAGAAGAAAGACCTTTCTCTCTGCCTCTCTCTCTCACTGCCTAACTCTATCTGTCAAATAATAATAAAAAAAGAATATGGTTCAAAGTATCTAAAAGGGGCTGGCATTGTGGAGTAGCAGAGATCTGGATAGAGTTTCTGATTCCTGGCTTCAGCCTGCGCTAGCTTTGACTGTTTTGGGCATTTGGGGAAGTGAAACAGCAGATGGAAGATCTGTCTCTCTCTCTCGCCCTTTTTCTCTCTCTGCCTTTCAAACAAATACATAAACCTCAAAGAAGAGAGAAAGGGATGCTATAGGGGAGACATTTTAGGAAGTGGAGATGGTGACAGAATATAGGGTAGGCTGGAGTGGAGAGATGGATGAGCAGGAAGATCATCTCGGAGTGTCTTGCCTGAATCTGTGTTTGCAGTGTGAAGCTCTGAACCAGGATAGAGGCAATACAGATAGAGAGGAAGGGTGGCAATAAGGTATCTAAAAAGAAGAATCAACAGAGCTTGGAGACAAATAGCATGTTTAGTACAAGTGGCATAGGACCGAGGGATGGTGGGACTGGATTCTGCTCTGACTCGGCCCTTAACCAGTCATGTCCATTTGACCCCAGGCTCCTCATTCGGAAAGTAGGGGCCCAGGTGACCTTTGAGGTTGCTTCCAATTTGAAAACTTTCTTACAAAAGGAATAGAAATTAGTGCACGGACTTGGGAACTAAAAATAATGGTGAGTCCCACAGAAATGAGCAAGGTGGACACACACTTATCTGTGCTTGTGTGTGGGTGTGCCTGTGTGTATGTGTACAGGGTGTGTGTGTGTGTGGGTGTGCATGTGCAGGAGGACCAGGAGAAAATGAGGACTAATATGGATGTTTTTTAAAAAATTTTTATTTGGGGCCGGCACAGTGGCAGAGCAGGTTAACGCCCTGGCCTGAAGTGCCATCATCCCATATGGGCGCTGGTTGCAGGCCCAGCTCCTCCACTTTTGATCCAGCTCTCTGCTACGGCCTGGGATAGTAGCAGAAGATGGCCCAAGTCCTTGGGCCACTGCACCCACATGGGAGACCGGGAAGAAGTTCCTGGCTCTTGGCTCTGGAACAGCGCAGCTTCGGCCATTGTGGCCAATTGCGGAGTGAACTAGTAGATGAAAGACCTCTCTCTCTCTCTCTCTCTCTCTCTCTCTCTCTCTCTCTCTTTTTCTCTCTCTCTGCCTCTCTTCTCTCTGTGTAGCTCTGACTTTCAAATAAAAAAGTTATTTATGGGGCCAGCTCTATTGCAGAGTGGATAAAGCCGCTGTCTGCAGTGCTGGCATCCCACATGGGCACGGATTTGAGTCCCAGGTGCTCCACTTCTGATCCAGCTCTCTGCTATGGCCTGGGAAAGCAGTAGAAGATGGCCCGAGTCCTTGGGTCCCTGCACCCACGTGGGAGACCTGGCTCCCGGCTTTGGATCAGCGAAGCTCAGGCCATTGCAGGCATCTGGGAAGTGAACCAGTGGATGGAAGACCTCACTCTCTCTCTCTGCCTCTGTCTCTCTGTAGCTCTGCCTTTCAAATAAATAACTCTTAAAAAAAAGAAAGAAAGAAATAACGGCATTGTCATTACCTATGTCTCAGATGTACGTACATTTAAACATATTGTGTGTACCAGTAGTTCTCCAAATATGATCCCTAGCATCACCTGGGAACTTGTTAGAAATATAAATTTCTGGGTTCTACCTGTGACATGCTGGAATCATAAATTTTATTTTATTTTTTAAAGGTTGTATTTATTTGAGAGGTAGAGTTACAGACAGTGAGAGAGAGATACAGAGAAAGAGAAGTCATCCATCTACTCGTTCACTCCCCAAATGGCCGCAATGGAGCTGAGCTGATCCGAAGCCAGGAGCCAGGAGCTTCTTCCAGGTCTCCCACGCGGGTGCAGGGGCCTGAGGACTTGGGCCATCTTCTATTGCTTTCCCAGGCCATAGCAGAGAGCTGGATCGGAAAAGGAGCAGCTAGGACTGGAACTGGAGCCGATATGGGATGCCGACACCACAGACAGAGGATTAACCTACTGCACCACAGTGCCAGCCCCTGGAATCATAAATGTTAAAGCTCTCCATGTGATTTGGACACACATTAAGGGTATGAAATTACTGGTCCTTAGTGTGTATTCATAGAGAACTTAGTGGTCAATAACTGAGTTTTTTCAGTGCGACTCTGGTGGGACCTACAAGTGTGTGACTAAATGAAAGCTACGGATAAGCATCCTTTGAGGTTCTAGTTTAGGCACAGAGATTAAATAACTTACTTAATAGCAATGGTAGTCCATAGAAAAGAACTTTAGTATATGTTGCAAGTATTTACCAACATGAGAATAATATCATTCCAGATTGAAAAGTTTTGGGGTTTACTTAAAGTATATAATCCTATTAAAATGACTTACGTATATTATGACTGTCAAGTAAGTAAGCTTGTTTGAAAACAATTTTAGAATCCTGTCCTGTGACTTCATTTTCATGTGCCATGTGCTATCTCTCATAAACATAAACATGATATACTTGTATTTTTCAGATGAAAGAAAAGTCAAAATAATTTTTACTGGTAAATACTTTTCAGTGATAAGTAATTAGGTGCTGCCTGAGTTCATAATACTTCAATGCAAGATTATTGTTGCTGGAGACGTGTGCAAAAGCAAGTTAATGTCAGGCAAATCTGGAGACAGGTGCTGTTCTGGATCACCCTACCTTTAAAAGAGTTCAACTTCATGCTGATTAATTTTAATAAATGCTTTCAAAGCCGTATATAAGGAAGCAGACCAGCTGAATACTGCAAATGGCTTCTTAGGATCAAATCATTTAAATCCTTCAAAAGCATATCGCCATCTTAGTATTATAAAATGCCAGTGCAATGTATTTCAGAACTAGGAATGAAATATTTGGGGCACAACTAATAGTATTCAGACCTTGTTCACATTGTCTCGTGAAAGTCTACTTCTTATGAAGCGAGTCCTATCTCTATGAATAATTTGTTCCATAATCCAACTCATTCTGTTGGCTAAAAATTTGGATATTATTGCATAATCTTGTTGAGGAAAAATAGAGTAACATCTTGAACAGCCAAGTAGCTCTTTTATTCATTTCCAATAATAATGTAAAAATGAAACCACAAATTGATTTATGCAGGTGGCACTATTTGAAATAAAAAAGAAAAGATTTCCTCTTTTACAGGCTTCAACTCTTCAAGGAATTGAAGCAACATTTTTCTCTATTTTTTTTTCTTTGCTGGCTTTTTATTGATCTTTAACCATTTCTTTTCTTTTATAAAATTCCCAATGGGATTTGTCTGTTTAAAAATGGTTTGTACTGTTGGTGTTCTGGTACAGTAGATTAAGCCACCACTTGCAATGCCAATACCCCACATCAAAGTGCTGCTTTTAGTCCAGGCTGCCCTACTTCTGATCCAGCTTCTTGTTAACATGCCTGGGAAGGCAGCAAAAGAAAA
Organism: Lepus europaeus; assembly: GCF_033115175.1. NCBI lineage: Eukaryota > Metazoa > Chordata > Mammalia > Lagomorpha > Leporidae > Lepus > Lepus europaeus. Next base: position 153,321,581 of record NC_084828.1, read on the forward strand.
TTCAAGTACTTTGGGCCCCTGCCTCCTAAGTGGGAGATCGGGGTGGAGTTCCTGGTTCCTGGCTTTGGCCTGGCCCAGACTTGGCTGTTGTAGCCACCCCTTTCTCTGTCACTCTGCCTTTCAAATAAATAAATGAATTAATCTTTAAAAAATAAATGGTTTATACTACTATCACATACATTTTATCCTGAAAACGGTAAGGAAAAGACAAGGAAAGTAAACACATTAAATTCAATAATACAATTGCTTTAATAAATAGGATGGATCATTCAGGAGTGTAGTTGAACTTCACCCCAAAGTGCCAGTTTCAACCATTCTTGCTGTACTGAGAATGAATTGCTCAGTCACAGCTTCCCATTTCTCTTGCATCCTTATCTCAGCTTTTCTACTTCTGCTGGAAACACAGTCACTTCTGCATAGTCTAAATTAAAAACCTTGCCGTCAGGGGTCGGCACTGTGGCATAGCGGGTTAAAGCCCTGGCCTGAAGCGCCAGCATTCCATAAGGGTGCCGGTTCTAGTCTCGGCTGCTCCTCTTCCGATCCAGCTCTCTGCTATGGCCTAGGAAAGCAATAGAAGATGGCCCAAGTCCTTGGGCCCCTGCACCCACATGGGAGACCCAGAAGAAGCTCCTGGCTCCTGGCTTCGGATCTGCGCAGCTACAGCTGTTGCGGCCAATTGGAGAGTGAACCATCGGATGGAAGACCTCTCTCTCTCTCTCTCTCCCTCTCTCTCTCTCTCTCTCTCTCTCTGCCTCTCCGCCTCTCCTCTCTTTGTGTAACTCTGACTTTCAAATAAAAATAAATCTTAAAAAAAAAAAAAACCTTGCTTCCAACCTGCACTCCTCTTAAGTATCAAGCTATTGCTCCCCTCCATTTCACCATCAAATTAGGAAAGAATCCTTAAGTCTCAGCGTCCATTCTGTCACCACCTGTTCACTTACCCTGCCACAGGTGGCTTTAAGTACCCCTTTCTGAACAACCCCACTTCTTACAGGGAAGGAAGAAAAGTGTTATCAAGAGAACTACATAGTTCGCAACCTATTGATAATGTTCTACTTCTTTAAATCATTTTTATGTGTTTTCTAAATTATATTTTAAAAGTAGCTTCCATCATCTTTCTGCTGGAACTGTCATCAGTGATCATCTAATTGCCAAGACAGATGATCTCCCTCTTTCTGCAAGTTTGAACAGTATATTTTTTAAAAGTTTATTTTATTTATTTGAAAGGCAGAGTTACTACAGGCAAAGGCAGAGACAGAGAGAGGTCTTCCATCCACTGGTTCACTCCCCAAGTGCCCACAATGGCTGGAGCTGGGCCAATCCCATCTGAAGTCAGGAGCCGGGAGCCTCCTCTGGGTCTCCTACATGGGTGCGGGACCCAAGGACTTGGGCCATCTTCTGCTGCTTTCCCAGGAACATTAACAGGGAACTGGTCAAAGTTGGAGCAGCCGGGACTCGAACCGGTACCCATATAGATGCTGACACTGCAGGCTGGGCTTTAACCCTCTGCACCACAGCGCTGGCCCCTCAATATATTTTTTAAGGATTTATTTATTTATTTGAAAGGCAGTGTTACAGAGAGAGGGAGGGAAAGACAGAAAGCTAGAGAGAGAGAGAGAGATCTTCTGTCTATTGGTTCACTCCCCAATTGGCTGCAACAGCCGGAGCTGCGCTGATCTGAAGCCAGGAGCCAGGAGCTTCCTTAGGGTCTCCCATGTGGGTGCAGGGGCCCAACCACTTGGGCCGTTTTCTGCTGCTTTCCCAGGCAATAGCTCAGTTGGATGTGGAGTAGCAGGGACTCAAAGCAGGGCCCATACGGGATGCTGGTATCGCAGGTGGCAGCTGTACTTGCTAAATCACAGAGCTGGTCCCTTTCTACAATATTTGATGGTATTGATCAAACTTTTTTTTTTTTTTGCTTAAAAATTGTTCTCTAACTACAAATGATATATACGTGTTATAAAACAGTACAATGCAGTGAAATACAAAGAAAAAACTTCAATTCCCATTATTGTTCTCAGTGCTCAGAGATACCCACTGTGAACTTTTTTTTACTGCATGTGTATTTCTACTTGGTAGAATCACCATTTTTATTTTGATTTTCCCTCTTACTATTGAATTAAAAACATTTCCTCATCATTTCACTATTCTTTAAAAAACATTATTTAACATAGCTGCATAATATCCTGTCATGTAAATGTACACTAATTTATTTTACTACCAAGAACATTTTACATTCATTGTCTTTTTTGATTTTACCCTAAGTACTATTGTTATTCTCCACTTGACCAATGAAGACAGATGAGGAGTAAGACCAGGAAGACGTGGTTTCTGTTGCTAACAGTGTTTATATCTTTTCCCTATTTTTTTTTTGACAGGCAGAGTTAGACAGTGAGAGAGAGAGAGAGAGACAGAGAGAAAGGTCTTCCTTTTCCATTGGTCCACCCCCGAATAGCTGCTATGGCCGGCGTGCTGTGCCGATCCGAAGCCAGGAGCCAGGTGCTTCTTCTGGTCTCCCATGTGGGTGCAGGGCCCAAGCACCTGGGCCATCCTCCACTGCCTTTCCGGGCCACAGCAGAGAGCTGGACTGGAAGAGGAGCAACCTGTACAGAATCCGGCGCCCCAACCGGGACTAGAACCTGGGATGCCAGCGTCACAGGTGGAGGGAGGATTAGCCTAGTGAGCCACAGTGCCGGCCATGCTACTTTTTTTAGAGCTAACCTGAATTCATTTTTTAAAAAGAATGATTGATTTATTTGAAAGCAGAGTTACTGAGGGGCAGAGGCGAGAAGAAAGGGGAGGGAGGGAGAGAGGGAGGGAGAGAGAGAGAGAGAGAGAGAGAGAGAGAGAGTTCTTCCATCCACTAGTTCACGCCCCCAAATGGACACAACAGCCAGAGCTGGGCCAATCAGAAGCTAAGAGCCAGGAGTTTCTTCTGGGTCTCTCATGTGTGGGGCTCAACGACTTGGGCCATCTTCTACTGCTTTCCCAGGCCATAGCAGAGAGCTGGATTGGAAGTGGAGCAGCTGGGACTCAAACTGTTACCCATATGGGATGCCGGCACTGCAGGTGGTAAGCTTTACCTACTACACCACAGCACTGGCCCCCTGAATTACTTTTTGTAATTGTTTATTTTATTATTTTTTCCACTTTATTGAGGTATGATTGACATGGAAAACATACATTTTGATAAATGTATACATTGTGAAATGATCAAGCTATTAATTAATTAATATTAATTATTAATATTCACCACTTTCTAGTTATTTCTTTTTTGTGGTGAGAGCTTTTAAGATCTACTCTCAGGGCCAGTGCTGTGGCGTAGCGGGTAAACCTGCCACCTGCAGTGCCAGCATCCCATATGGGCGCCAGTTTGAGTCTTGGATACTCCACTTCTGATCGCCTTCTCTGCTATGGCCTGGAAAAGCAGTAGAAAATGGCCCAAGTCCTTGGGTCCCTGCACCCATGTGGGAGCCCAGAGGAAGCTCCTGGCTGCTGGCTTCAGATCAGCTCAGCTCTAATCATTGCAGTCATCTGGGGAGTGAACCAGCAGATGGAAGACCTCTTTCTCTCTGTGAAGCTCTGACTTTCAAGTAAATAAATAAATCTTTAAAAAAATCTACTCTCAGCAAATTTCAAGCACATGGTATCATATTATTAACTGCAGTCACCCAGGCTGTGGGAGAGAGATTCAAATAGTTTTTGGAAAACAGAATTAGATGATAAGTTCATTTTGTAATCTATGCAGCTTTTCCATAATACACATCTTCCACAAAATTTTGGAAGCCTTCTCATTTGTATGAATTTCAAATATTTTATACCAAAATAAACTTAGCTTTTAATTCCATTTTTCCATGAAGTTTTTGAACTGCTTGTTTTGACTAGATCTCCAGTATAACAAACTTTAGACCTTTTGGCTGACAATGCCACATTTCTTCCATCTCCACGGTCTCAGGAAATCACCAATCTCCTCTCTGCTTCTGTGAGTTCAACTTATAAAAATTCCACACATAACCAAAATCATACTATGTTTATCTTCCTGTGCCTGGCTTATTTCATTTAGTCTTCCAGGTTCATTATGCTGTCACAAATGAGATGATTTCCTTCTTTGTTAAAGCTGAATATTCCATTATTTCATATATACATATATATGTATATGTATGTGTGTGTATATATATATATCACAGTTTCTTTACCCATTCATCCATCAACTTAGGTTGATTCAATACCTTGGCTATGGTGAACAGTGCTACAAAGAAATAGGAGTTCAGATCTCCTCAATGTATTTATTTCATTTCCTTTGGATATATGATACACAGTGGTGAAATTGCTGGACCATATAGTAATTCTATTGTTAGTTTTTTTTTAAACGTTTAATTAATTTATTTAAGGATGGAGGGAGGGAGAGAGAGAGAGAGGGAGAGAGAGAATGACAATTTTTAAATTTTTTTTTATTTTTTACAATGGCTGGAGCCACCTGCAGCAGCTCTTATTAAGTAAAGGGTAAGGCCTGATCATTTGTATTTTATTTTTTTATTATTTATTTGAGTGGCAGAGAGAGCCAGAGAGAGAGAGAGAGAATGCTCCAATCTGCTAGTTCACTCTCCAAATGACTGCAATGGCTAGGACTGTGCTAGGCTGAGGGTGGAAGCCAGGAACTCAATTCAGGTCTCCCAATGAGTGACAAGACCCAATTGCTGCCTGCCAGGGTCTGCATTAGCAGGATGCTGGAGTCAGGCACCTGTGCTGAGAATTGAACCCAGGCACTGTGATGTGGGATGCAAGCATCTTAACCACCAGGATAAATACCTACCCTTTGTCTTCTTTTAAGATATACCTACTCAGGGCCTTTGCCCATTTTTAAATCTGGTTTATTTGTTTTCATGCTATTGAGTTGTTCAAGCTCCTTATATATTTTCACTTTGTAGTATATACTTGTATATATTTGTAGTATATATTTGAAATCTCTCTTAAGAGATGTATGGTTTGCAAATATTTTCTCCCATTTCATTTGTAGTGTCTCCAGCCTATTGATTGTGTTCTTTGCTAGGAAGACACTTTTTAGTTTGGTTGTCCCATTTGTCTCTTTTTGCAGATGTTATCTGTTCTTTTGGGGCCATATCCAAAAGATCATTCCCTGAGCAATGTCAAGAAGCTTATTCCTGGGGGCAGTTGTTGGTTAAGACACCCAGGCCTCCTACTGGATCGCTTGGTTTCGACACTCTGGCTCGCCTGGTAACTTGAGCTTTCTGCAAGTGCAGATCCTACAGTGAAGACTCATCTAGTTGGTTCCCTGCCACCGACATGAGAGACCCGGATCGCATTCCTAGGCTTTGCAGGCACATGGGGAGAGAACTAGTGGCTAGAAGTGCTCACTCTGTCTCTTGAATAACTAAAAAAAATTGTAAAAGAAGGTTGTTCCTTATTTTTTCTCCTAGTACAGTTACAATTTCAGGCCTTATGTTTAGTCTCAATCCATTTGAGCCCACTTTTGTATTTGGTGGAGACAGGGATTCAATCTCATTCTGCATGTGGATATCCAATGTTATCAACACCCTTAAACAAAAAGGCAGTCCTTTCCCCTTGATGTGTTCATGCCACCTTTGCCAAAAATCAGTTAAACATAAATGGATGGGGGCTGGCACTGTGGCACAGCAGGTGAAGCCGATGTCTGCAGTGCTGGCATCCATCCAGGCACCAGTTCGAGTCCCTGCTGCTCCACTTTCAGTCCAGCTCCCTGCTAATGTCCTTGGGCGAGCAGTGGAAGATAGTCCAAGTGTTTGGGCCCCTGCACCCAACGTGGAAGAACTGGAAGAAGCTCCTGGCTCCTAGCTTCAGATCAGCTCAGCTCAAACTGTTGTCACGTGGGGAGTGAACCAGCAGATGGAAGATCTCTCTCTGTAACTCTGACTTTCAAATACATAAATATTAAAAAAAAGAGGATGGATTTATTTCTGGACTGTGTATTCTGTTCCAATGGTCTATATGTGTGTAAGTATGCCAAGATATTATTTTGATTTCCATACATTTGTAGTATATTTTGAAATCATTTAGTGTGATACTTCCAGTTTTGTTCTGTGGTCTGATATAAGTTTTAATATTATTTTTCAATTTCTGTGGAAAAGGCCATTAGAATCTTTATAGGGATCACAGTGAATCTGTGGATCACTTTGGGTGATACGAACATTTTAACAATATTAATTCTTATAATCCATGAATGTGAGTTATCATTCTTTTTTGACAGGCAGAGTTAGACAGTGAGAGAGAGAGACAAAGATCCTCTTTCTGTTGGTTCACTCCCCTAATAGCCTCTACGGCTGGCGTGCTACACCGATTCGAAGCCAGGAGCCAGGAGCCAGGTGCTTCCTCCTGGTCTCTGATGCAGGTGCAGGGCCCAAGCACTTGGGCCATCCTCCACTGCCTTCCCAGGCCACAGCAGAGAGCTGGACTGGAAGAGGAGCAACCAGGACAGAATCCAGCACCCCAACCGGGACTAGAACCCTGGGGTACCGGCGCCGCAGGCAGAGGATTAGCCAAGTGAGCTGCGGCGCCAACCCTTGAGTTATCATTCTAATTGTATCTCCTTATATGTTTCTGGCTCTTTATCCATTTGTTATAAGATATCCAATTTATATCCAATTTATTGGCATGTATTTGTTCATGGTATTCTGTTATGATCTTTTATATTTCTGTGATATGAGATGTATTTTCTTTCATTTATAATTTTATATAATTGAGTGTCTTTTTTTCTTGATTTAGCTGAAGGCTGTCAATTTTGTTGATCTTTGAAAAAACTCTTAGTTTCATTGATCTTTTTAAATTTTTCTAATTTCTTCTCACCCCACATTTTATCAACTTGATGTCAAAATTCACATAAATAATATGTCTACTATCCACTAGCAAGTTATTGTTGCTATAGCTATTTTTTAAAATACTTTGTCCTTTACATTCTAGAGTTTAAAGTGATTTATGTACCATAATTATAAGATTAGAGTACTCTGAATTTGACTATACTCATATGCTTGCCTTTACAATGAGTTATATATTCTCAGGTGTTTTCATGTTAGAGTCCCTTTGGGGAATAAACTCCTGTAGATTTTTGGGGAGGTAGAGCAGGGGGAGGATAATTTTTATCTTTCCTCCATATCTAGAGGAAAGCTTTGCCAGCTATAATTGTCTTTGTTGGCATTTTTGTCTTTCAGCACTTTGAATATATCATTCCATTCTCTCCAGGCTTGCAAGATCTCTGTTAGAAATCCACTGATAGTCTAATTGAGGTTCCCATGTATGTAGTAAGTTGCTTCTCTCTTGCTGCTTTTGAAATTGTCTTCCACTTTAAGCATTTGCTTAAAATATGTCTCAGCTAATATCTTTTAATATTTAATCTATTTGGGATTATTTGGCCTTCATAGATCTGATTGCTTTTCTTTCCAGATTTGAGATTTTTTTGTTACTATTTCTTGAAATAAACATTGTGCACCTATCTTTGTTTCTGCTACTTCTTAGACCCTTATAATGTAAAAGTTGATTACCTGGCTTTTTCATGTTTTTCTTTTTGTTGCTCTGACTGCTTAATTCCAATTACTTGTCTTCAAGATCACTGATTCTTTCTTCTGCTTGATTGGCTCTGCTGTTGAAACTGTGGAGTTTTTTAATTCAATGATTTTTGCTTTTCTTCTCTAGAATTTCTGTATGATTCTTTCTCATGGTTTCTATCTCTTTTTTGGAACTTCTAATTTTTTTTTTTGACAGGCAAAGTGGACAGTGAGAGAGAGAGAGACAGAGAGAAAGGTCTTCCTTTGCCGTTGGTTCACCCTCCAATGGGCGCCATGGCCGGCGTGCTGCAGCAGGCGCACCGCACTGATCCAAAGCCAGGAGCCAGGTGTTTTCCCCAGTCTCCCATGTGGGTGCAGGGTCCAAGCACTTGGGCCATCCTCCACTGCACTCCCAGGTCACAGCAGAGAGCTGGACTGGAAGAGGGGCAACTGGGACAGAATCCGGCGCCCCGACTGGGACTAGAACCCGGTGTGCCGGTGCCACAGGCAGAGGATTAGCCTATTGAGCTGCGGCGCCGGCTGGAACTTCTAATTTTGTTCATGCATTGTTTTCTAATTTTTTTTTAGCTGTCTGTGTTCATTTAGAGTTCACTGTGCTTCTCTAAGATAATTATTTTGGATTCTTCATCCGGCAGTTTCTACATCTTCATTTCTTTAAGATTGGCAGTTGACATCTTATTTTGTTCCTTTGGTGATGCCATACTTTCTAGATTATTCCTAATCCTTGTGTCTTGCATTCATATCTGCACATTTGAAGAAGCAGGCACCTCTTCTAACCTTTACAGACTGGCTTTGGCAGGGAAAGTGCTTCAGAGGTTCTTGTCTGGTGAATCCCACAGGTGAACTTGCTGCCAGAATCCTTGAATGAGCTGGCCTGGTGCCACAGAGGCCAGCCTGGCACCCATGTAATGGATGGGGCCTAGGTGCTGGGTTTGTGGAAGTTGATCTGGTGCTGGGGTCCACTAGGATGGACCTGGGGACAGGGTCTCAATGAATGGGTCTAGAGTTTATGTCCACAGGGCGCTAGCCTGAAATCTGGGCACACATACGCTGAACTAGAACTGGGGCTGATCTTGAGTTTGAGTCTGTGGATCTGGTCCTGTGTCTATCAGGCCTAGACCAGCATGAGGGTTCACTGGGGCAGTCCTGATCTTAGGTTCCATGGAACCTGGGACAGCAAGGGCAGGACTATATGGGGGTGGGCTTCCAACTTGGCTCTGTGGATACCAGCCTGTAGCCTGGGTCTCTGGAAGCCATCCTAGAATCTGGGCCTTTATGGCTCGGCTAGCTCTGGGGCGGGCTGGGAATTTCAGTCCACAGAGGTAGACCTAGAGCCCGGGGCCATGGGTGCTGACTTGGTGCTGACTTGTTGCTGGGATAGCCCTGGAATCTGAGGTTACAGGGGATGCCCTGGCCCTGGGGTTCACCAAGGACTGAACTGTGCTGGGGTTTGTGGCAAACTCTGTCCACCGAGGATTTCTTTACCCATACCATGCCTTAGGGCTGAGGTGACCTGTGCAAAGTGAAACAGTCCTTCCTACCTCTTCAATGCATCCTTTATTATTTCTGTGCTTCTGCTCTGTGCTACACTTTCACTTGGACTCCTTAGCTTTGCGGGAGGTATTTTCACGTGGGAGTGGTAGTTCCAAGGAGGCGGTGCTGGAAACTCCTATTCCACCATCTTGCTGATGGCACTTGCCTTTCAACTTTAAAAGGAGCTTTCACTTAAGAAATCTAAGATTTCGATTTCTTTCCTCCAAACTTTCTAAATCTAAACCATATTTACCAAGTTCTCAAATTATATCCTCTCGTAATACATCTTCTTCATGATTTTGGATAAATTGCTGTTACTTTGAGCCTTCTTTTTCTCTTTTATTAAGGCAGTTATCCATTTACCAGTTTTATCTGAATTATCATAGGAAAATTTATTTTCTCTATAAAAATAATTGGTTCTCTTAACTGCAATTTTATTCAGTAGTGCCTACATTCATAACAGTTCACCATAAAGTTTTTACTATGGGGAATTTAACTTCTTCTCATTTAAGTCTTTTTGGGGCAGTACAATTTTCTTTACCTTTGACATTTCCAAACTGTTAGTAAATGACCAGTGATCCATCAGTTAGGATGCTGTAGAAGCGTCTCCTAAGCTATGATGTGATGCAATGCTATGCTAAATTAAAATTTATATATTCTTTGATTTTCCTTTTAATGGCTATTAGAAAACTTTTATCCTTGAGTAATGGATTATTGAATATCCAACATGATGTCTTTTTATCTTTCTCTGTTCATATTATCTGTATTAATCCACTTCTACATGATCAGATGAAAGGAATTTCTGCATCTGAATTTCTAATGGGTTCCTAAATAAATTTTTTTGCATGCTAAAATATATATTCAGCATAAAGAAAGGTCAGTGATAAAAAAATGTTACCTGTATTCCATGTTTCAAAATTTTACTGGAATCTGTTGGCAGTATCTAAATCATCTGTATTACACTGATCTGGTTCATGTTATGGAAACATGAGTCAGAAATATGGGTTTTTCCTTTAAAACAGCAATTAAGAATAATGACAAATTAAATTGATTTTTTACTCAAAATCACATTATCTTCTCTGTATGTTTTTTTTTTTAAAGAACCACTAATCTCAACTCTAATAAACCTACACAAAATGGGGTTATTTTAAAAGAATCTTGGGGCTGGCATTATTGTGTAGTGGGTAAAGACACCACCTGAGATGTTGGCATCCCATATGGGCGTCAGTTCATGTCCTCACTGCTCCCCTTCCAATCCAGATCCCTGCTAATGGCCTGGGAAAAGCAATGGAGAATGGCCCAAGTGTCGAGGCCCCTGTCATCCACATGGGAGACCTGGATGAAGATCCTCCTCCTGGCTTTGGCCTGGCCCAGTATGGGCCATTGTGGCCATCTGGGGAGTGAACCAGTGGATGGAAGATCTCATTCTCTCTCTTTCTCTCTCTCTCTCTGTATCTGACTCTCTTATACTGTAATTATGACTTTCAACAAAATAAATAAATCTTTTTTTTAAAAAAAAGAGAATCAATCAAATCAGAAGGGGAAAAGAAACCTTTCTAGAATTAGAGCACATATGTTCCACAATATATTTTCTCTAAATTGGTGGTCTGTAAAGCCTGGTTCTTCAGTGGTGGTGGTGTCCTGAGTGTCTGTGGGATGGTGAGATTTATGCTATGACAACATATCTATTTGGTCTCTAGCATAAATTAGTAATCCATGCCTTGTGCTTATCAAAAGGAACTCTAAATTCCCTATTGATGTTTTCAAAGATTTATTTATTTATTTGAAGGGCAAAATTACACAGAGAGAGAGAGAGAGACAGGAAGAGAGAGAATCTTGCATCTACTGGTTCACTCTCCAAATGACTGTAATTCCTGGAGTTGGGCTGATCTGAAGCCAAGAGCAGGGGCCTTCATCCAGGTCTCCCACATGGGTGCAAGGGCCAAGGACTTGGGCCATCCTCTGCTGCTTTCCAGGCCATAGCAGAGAGCTGGATTGGAAGTAGAGCATCCGGGACACCAACCGACGTCCCCATTGGATGTGGCAGTGACTTCACCCACTATACCACAGCACTGGACCCTCCCTATTGAATTTTGTGACATTTATCTAATAGTGGAAATTTTGAGAAGGTTGTAAATGAGGTAGTTGGTTTCATGGATTATAAGTTTATTTATGTGTGGAAAAAATGACACTTGCCATTTTAATGAATTTTACATTAATTATGTTGCATTAATTACATTCATAGTGTTGTACAACTCTCGCCGCTATTTGTTTCCAAGTGTTTTTTCCATTTCCATTTCTTTGTGTTTGGAGCCCACCAGTTTCTCTGTTCCAGTTCTTCAGAGTATGTGATACATTGCTGTGAATTATTGCTGTGGAACACTAGAACTTACTACTTCTGACTGTGTTGTATTATCCATTATCCAGTCTTCTTCTACCCCACCTCCATATCCTTCCCAATTTCTAGTAAGCGCTGTCCTAAGTCCAGATCAACTCTCAAACTTCCACATCCAAGAGAGAATATGTGGCGTTTGTCTTGCTGTGTGGTTGGTTCCACTTAACACCAAGATCTCCAGTGTCATTCATTTTGCTGCAGATATCAGGATCTCATTATTTTGTATGGCTGAGAAGTATTCCATTATGTACATGCATGACATTGTCTTCATTCACCCATTGGTGGACATCTGTGCTCATTCCACATCCTGACTATTGTGAAGTGTACTGCAATGAACATGGGAGTGCAGGTATCTTTTTGATATGCTAATTTCATCTCCTTTGAATATATATTCAGAAGTAGGATAGCCATGTCAAATGGTAGATCTATTTTTAGCTTCTTGAGAAATCTTCAAACTGTTCTCATTTGCGTTCCCACTCACCAATAGTGTGTAAGGATTCACTTTTCTGTGCATCCTTATCAGCATTTGCTATTTTTTGTCTTTTTTATTTTTATTTTTTAAGATTTATTTATTTACTTGAAAGTCAGAGTTACACAGAGAGAGGAGAGGTAGGGAGAGAGAGAGAGAGAGAGAGAGAGAGGTCTTCCATCCGATGGTTCACTCCCCAGTTGGCTGCAATCTGCAATGGCCAGAGCTGTGCCAATCTGAAGCCAGGAGCCAGGAGCTTCTTCCACCCAGGTGCAGGGGCCCAAGGACTTGGGCCATCTTCTACTGCTTTCCCTGGCCATAGCAAAGAGCTGGATTGAAAGTGGAGCAGCTGAGGCTAGAACCGGCGCCTATATGGGATGCTGGCACTGTAGGTGGTGGCTTCACCAGCTACGCCACTGTGCCAGCCCCAATTTTTTGTCTTTTTTAATAACAACCATTCTTACTGGAATGAGAGGATATCCCATTGTGGTTTTGATTTGCATATCTTTGATTGCTAGTGATATTGGACATTTTTTATATATTTGTTGACCATTTGTATTTCTTCCTCTGAGAAATGTCTGTTTAGATCCTTTGCCCATTTTATGTTGTTGTTGAGTTTCTTTGAGTTCTTTATGTATTCTGGATACTAATTCTCTGTCAGGTGAATAGTCTGCAAATATTTTTCAAATTTTCCATCACTAATTGGAAGACCTCTTTACCTGGTAAGCAATTACTCCTCATTCTCCCCTTTATCCAGCCTGTGGTACGATTTTATCTATTTCTATGAATTTGTCTATTCTAAATGTTTCATTTAAGTGAAACCACATTGTCTTTTTGTGGCTTGCTCACTTCACTTAGCATAATGTTCTCAAATCTCATCCACGTTACAGAGTGTGTCACAATCTCATTCCTTATTATGGCAAAATAATATCTCACTATTTTTTCCATTCATCTGTCAATGGGCCCACGAGTTATTTCTGCCTTTCAGCTGTTGAGAATAATATTGTGAATACTATAGTGAACATTGTCACACAAATATCTGTTTGAGTCCCTGTTTACAATTTTTGGGGATTTATTTAGGAGTAGCCCATTGGGTCATATGGTAATTCTATGCGCTTTATTTTGAGAAACAGCTAAATTGTTTTCTACAGGGGTTAAAACATTTTGCATTCCCACCAGCAATAAACTAGGGTCTGATCTCTCTGCATCTTTGCCAACATATTATTTTCTGTTGTTTGGTTATTTAATTATTGCTATTCTAATAAGTGTGAAGTGGTATCTCATTGTCATTGTGATTTGCATTTCCCTGATGACTAATGATGTGGAGCATCTTTTCATGTGCTTCTTATTTACATTTACAAATGTAAATCTTCTTTGGAGAAATGTTTATTTATGTTGTTTGCCTAGTTTCTAATTGGGTTGTTTGTCTTTGTTATTGAGTTATAGAAATTCCATATATATTCTGGCTATTAAACTCTTATTGGACGTGTGATTTGTAAATATTTTCCCCCATTCTGTGGATTATCTTTTTACCCTCTTGATAGTGTCCTTCAATGCACCAAAGTTTTAACTTTAATGAAGTCCAGTTTAACTATTTTTTCTACTGCATGTGTTTTTAGTGTCTTATTAAAGAATTTATTGCCAGGCCGGCGCTGTGGCTCAATAGGCTAATCCTCCACCTGCAGCGCCGGCACATCGGGTTCTAGTCCCGGTCGGGGCACCGGATTCTGTGCCGGTTGCCCCTCTTCCAGGTCAGCTCTCTGCTGTGGCCAGAGAGTACAGTGGAGGATGGCCCAAGTGCTTGGGCCCTGCACCCCATGGGAGACCAGGAGAAGCACCTGGCTCCTGCCTTCGGATCAGCGCGGTGTGCTGGCCACAGCACGCCAGTCGCGGCAGCCATTGGAGGGTGAACCAATGGCAAAGGAAGACCTTTCTCTCTGTCTCTCTCACTGTCCACTCTGCCTGTCAAAAAAAAAAAAAAATTGCCAAATCTAAAGTCATGAAGATTTGCTCCTATTTTCTTCTCTGTAGAGTTTAAAAGTTTTAACTTTTAAATTAAGTTTTTAAAATCCATTTTGCATTAATTTTTTCATATAGAGTAAGGGATTTCATGTTTTTTAAAAACCAGTTAAAAAGTTGATTTTCAGAATATTTTCAAGAACCATTGTTATAACCAGATAAATATCTCCAAAGTATTTAACTATAAGAATATCTAATTTATTTATGGATACCATCAGCAAATACAACTTTTAAGATTTTAACACAAGACAAGCATATCAAAACATCATGTTGGGGCCAGCACTGTGGCTTAGTGGGTTAAACCTCTTTCTGCGATGCCAGCATCCCATATGGGCACCACTTCCAATCCAGTGCCCTCCTAATGTACATGGGAAAGCAATGGATGATGGCTCAAGTCCTTGGGTCCCTGCAAACAAATGGGAGACCCAGGCGAAGCTCCAGGCTCCTGGCTTTGGTCTGGCCCAGCTCCAGCCATTGTAGCCATTTGGGAAGTGAACAAACAGATGGAAGACCTTTCTCTCTCTCTCTCTCCCTCTCTCTCTCTCTCTCTCCTGCTCTCTCTTTATTTCTGCCTTTCAAATTAAAAAAAAATCATGTTATATACCTCAACTAGAATTAAAAAGTTTTATAACAAACTATTGGAATCTTTTGTCTTGAATTTTTTTTCGGTTCTTTTCATGCCCGTATGTACTTTTTTTTTTTTCCAAGATTTATTTATTTATTTGAAAGGCAGAATTACAGAGTCAGAGTCAGAGAGAGAGAGAGAGAGAAAGAAAGAGAGAAAGACAGACAGACAGACAAAAGAAAGAAATCTTCCATCTGCTAGTTCACTCCCCAAATGGCTCCAATGGCCAGAGCTGGGCAGGTCTGATGGTCCAAAGCCAGGAGCCAGGAGCTTCTTCTGAGTCTTCCACATGGGACAGCGTCCCAAACACTTTCCCAGGCCACTAGAAGGGAGCTGGATTTGGAGTGGAACAGCTGGGACACGAACTGGCACCCTTATGGGATGTCAGTGTTGCAGGTGGCATCTTTACTTGCTATGCCACAACACCGGCCCCAACAATAATTATTTAACTTTTAAAATTTGTTTGCGAGACAGACAGAGAAAGAGATCCCACGCACTGGCTCATTCCTCAAATGCCTGTAATAGCTTGGTGGTTGAAGCCAGGAATCCAGAACTCAATCTAGGTTTCCACTGAGAGTGGCAGGAGCTCAGCTGCTTGAACCACACCGGCTGTTTTCCAGAGCCTGCATTAACAGGGAGCTGGAATCCGGAGTGGAGTTGTGCTTCAGACCCAAGTATTCTGATATGGGATTTTCTGTAGGTATATTTTTTTAAGCCTCCAGGTGTTTCCCATGTGCAGCTAGGATCAAGAACCATTGCTCTGGGGCAGGTGTTTGGCCTAGTGGTTAAGACATTGGTTGAGATGCCCTCATTTCCCATCCGAATGCCTGGGCTTGAGTCCCAGCTCTGGCTCTTGGTTCCAGCTTCCTGCCAATGGGGATACGGGATATGGCAGGTGATGGCTCAAGTAGTCATCTTGTGGCAGAGCTGGCTTGAGTTTCTGGTTCCTGGTTTTGGTCTGGTCCTGTGTCCCTGTGGACATTTGGGGAGTGAACCAATGAATGGGAGCTCTCCCTGTTTGTCTGTTGCTCTCTGCCTCTTGAATTAAAAAATAAAAAATAAATGGGAACAAATGGTAAAAACAACAATAAGAGTATTTTTGCTTTGACTCCTTATTTATTGGAAACTTAGTCCCCAAAGTAATATTGTTAATAGAATTTGAGAGGTGGACATTGGGAGATTGTTTGAGTCATGAGGGCGGCTGCATCATGAATGGATTCATCTATTCTTGGATTGGTGGACTAATAGGTTTCTGAGAGGGTGCCTTTGTTATAAAGGTGAGCTTTCTCTGGCACACTTGCTGTGTCGTGCCATGTGATGCTCTCTGCTACTTTGGAATTCTGCAGGGTTTCTACCAGCCTCAAGGTCCTCACCAAATACAGCCCCTCAACCTTGGACTTCCCCAGCCTCCAGAACTATAATGAACACATTTCTTTTTCTTTACAAATTCCCCAGTCTATGATACTCAGTTACAGCAACAGAAAACAGACTAGGACAACTATGAAGGTCAATATCTGGTCTTTAAAAAACATGGCTTCTTCCTTTGAACTTGGAGATCCTCATTAAGCTCGATTTCCTCTAATCTTTCTCCAGGGCACAGTGATCATAGTAGCACAAATCATTCAGAAGCCCATGCCTAGAAACTCCCTTTTTGAAAGTCTGGTGGCAGGAGGGCTAGATGCAACTCCAAATCTCTGCTTCCTTGTCTGAGGGCCTGCAATTTCTCTAATGATTGATGTTGAATGTTTACCCACATCTGGAGAGAACTAATCAAACCCTTTACCCATCACAGGAAGATCTTCATGTGCAGCCTTGCCTCTTGCCTTTCCTAGGCCTGCTCAGTACTATACCTGCAGGCTCAAGCCAGCCATATACCTAATCAAGCCTTATCAAACGTGGTAGGTGTTTGGAAATCTCCATACTCACCCATGGATGGGATGTAGATGGAGTCTCCCTGACGTCAGTCTCCTACTGTGTGCCTGTCCTGTATACCACTCTACTACCTACCAATCTGGACCTCCTGCATGCCAGCTTCAGGCCAGCTTTTTGTATAGTGGGATCCACCCTCTCTGAAGTGCTGGTCCTGGAGTCTGGAACTGCTGAGTTCCCACAGTCCTGGCTTGATGCATTCAGAACCCTCCCTCACTGCTTGCCTCAACGCGCTACCTCACTGAAGCTGCCTGCACTACTTCTGCTCCCATATCTTGGTCTACATCATTTCATCGGACACGTCCTTAATGTGTTGGAGTATCTGCCCCATTATTCAGCAATAAAAACACCCCAGGATGTACTCAGAATATGAATGAATCTCTCTGTTCAGAAAACAAGCAGATTTTTCTGACTTGGCAGATGGAGGCCAGGAATGGATGTGGAGGACAGCTCTGTACACACCGCTGGTGAATGTTGGGCTTGTTAATTATGCAGGTCACATCCTTCATGGTTTGGGAGCAATGTAAAATGTGCACAACACTGCTGCTGTTAGCAGGGACCCGCAGCCACCTGGGGACACTGGGCATCTAGGGATGGTGAAGGTTGTACTTCTCTTCCTGGAGGAAAAGTAGAATATAGCACTTAACTTGGCCATCTTTGTTTCTCTTTGGAGGTGGGGAGCGTAGTGTAGTGTCGAAAAGGGAAACTTTGAGAATCATGTTTGCTTTGAGAGACTAGTCCGGGAAGACGGAGTTGATTACATTCTCTATGCTTTTGGCTAGACTCACTGTAAGGACTTCATCAATGTTTTCTGCTACTATTTTTTGCCTGCGTGACTCATAGGAGAAAAGTTAAGCAGATAGCGTGTATATGTCATTACCTAAGGACTACATTAACAGATAACCAGTAAATTGCCACGGATTTCCCAGCCATAGCTGTGACTTTCCAAGAGGTCAGTTCACTTGGACACACCTCTTTGTTTTGTAATGAAGACCAGTCTTTAAAGGACAGAGGACACCCCGCTCATTAAAGCTGGGCACAGTCAACACAGAAAAGGCTTTGCGGCGCATGTCCTTTCGGGATCAGTGAGAGACACCCTCTTTACCTGCCTTACCAAGAGAGTTATCCTACACAGTCCAGGGGAGCTGGTGCTCTAACTCTGGGGGTAACCTGGAAGCTGTTATAAGTCAACCCTGTCAGCCTCCAGACAGGAAAGTTGGATATGGACAAGAGAATGGGTGAAGTGGAACACGTACCTGGCTCTCACCAACTCCAACTTTGGTCCTACTGTTGGTGACCTGCAGGGGAACTCTGGGCAGGATTCAGAACAGCTGAAAGGAATCATGGTATTTTATTTGATAGCTGAGAGTCAGGGGCCCTTTGCAGATCAGCAACAATGCACCTGACCTGCTAGTGCCCAACATCCTGACCTCAGTGACCATGTATGTGAGCTGCCACTGACCCCAGAGCTGCAGACACATGGTTGCAGCTCCACTTTCGTCATCTCTTGCAGAATGGCTCTTGCGGCCAGTGCGGCCTAGAACCACAGGGGAGATGGAGTTTCAGATCAGCTGAGCTGACACAGAAAGATCTCCCTCTGTGGCCTAAGTGGCCAACATACAGACACTCTTGCACCATTCCTGTATTTTTTCCACATGAAATACGGGCAATGGCTTCAGAGTATAATGGACGGCATCACTCATCTGCTTAAAACACACCAACAGATTCCCTGTACTCTAAGTTGAATGACAGCCTCCCAAAGCGGCCTCTGAAATTCCATGTGGCTCAGACCTTGTCTGCCTCTCAGTCCCTTCTCATTCCATGTTCCTCATACCCTTTGAATGATAGCCACCATGGAGTTGTTTTATTCTTTCAGAAGATGCTATATTTGAGCCAGTGCCACGGCTCAATAGGCTAATCCTCCACCTGCAGCGCCGGCACACCGGGTTCTAGGCCCGGTTTGGGCGCCGGATTCTGTCCTGGTTGCCCCTCTTCCAGGCCAGCTCTCTGCTGTGGCCCGGGTGTGCAGTGGAGGATGGCCCAAGTCCTTGGGCCCTGCACCCCATGGGAGACCAGGAGAAGCACCTGGCTCCTGGCTTCAGATCAGTGCGGTGCGCCGGCCGCAGTGTACTGGCCGCAGCGGCCATTGGAGGGTGAACCAACGGCAAAGGAAGACCTTTCTCTCTGTCTCTCTCTCTCACTATCCACTCTGCCTGTCAAAAAAAAAAAAAAAAAGTTGCTATATTCTTATAGGGCCTCTGCATGTGAACTTTCTGTCTGAGTTGTTCTTCTCTGCTTCATCTGGTCAGCTCCTAGCTTTGCCCTAAATTTTAATTTCTCTAAGCAATCATCTCTTACTGCTCTGAGTCAATTTCTTTATTATGTGCTCCCATTGCGCCATGTGTCTCGCATTCATGGCCCTTATCAGGGCTGCGTTTAAAAAAATTATTTGAGGGCTAGAGAGAGAGAGACAAATATAGAGGCAGAGAGAAATAGACAGAGAGCTCCTATCCGCTGGTTCACTCCCCAAATGTCTGCAACCGCCAGGCATGTACCAGGATGAAGCCAGGAGCCAGGAATCGAATCCAGATCTCCCATGGGGCTAACAGGAACCAGAAACTAGAGACATCATTGCGGTCTCCAGGGCCTGAATTAGCAGGAAGCTGGAGTTGGGAGCCGGAGCCAGGAACCAAACTCAGGCACTTCAAGAACGTGGTTAATGTTGCTTTAGCTGGGAGGCCAAATGCCCGCCCTTGAATTTTAATGTCTTTTCATTTATTTAATGGTTATCTTTTAAAAAATTATTTATTTTACTTGAAAGCCAGAGTTACACACAGAGAGAAGGAGAGGCAAAGAGAGACAGGCAGGTCTTCCATCCCCTAGTTCACTCCCCAATTGGCTGTAACAGCCAGAGCTGGACCGATCTGAAGCCAGGAGTCACGAGCTTCCTCTGGGTCTCCCATGCAGGTGTAGGGGCCCAAGGACTTGGGCCATCTTCTACTGCTTTCCCAGGCCTTAGCAGAGAGCTGGATCAGAAGTGGAGCTGCTAGGACTCGAACTGGTGCCCGTATGGATGCTGACATTGCAGGCAGAGGCTTTACCTGCTATGCCACAGCGCTGCTCCCCTGCCCCCGTTTTGTTTGTTTGTTTGTTTTTTTAAAGACCAGAGAGTGAATACTTAGAATCTATTGTAACTGCTCAGCTCTGCCATGGAAGCACAAATGTAGCCATAGAGAAGATGTAAAAGAATGAGTGTGTGGCTGTATTTCAATAACCCTTTATTAACAAAAATAGGTGGTGGTCTCTCTTTGGCCCAGGACTCCTGGGTTTACCAGCCTCTAATCTAGAACAGCAGACATGTTTGCTTTGGCTACCATTTATCCTGTGTGTCTATTATGTTGCTGTGTTCACAGTGGCCACCAAAACCAACTGCCATATGAGTGACTGAATGGACCCAATAAATTGCTGTACAAACAGACAGGGATCTGTCTTCCACGTGTTCATTCAAACACCTGCCCAGTCAGGAACACCTTCTTCCCCAGTCCAAATCCATTTTCCTTCCCAAGACCCTTGTTTACCACCTGTCTTACAAAGCTGCCTGTGACCGCCTGGGTTTCCAGTCTGGGGATGTTCTGAACTCTAGCCGAGGCATTTTCTCTCCCAGTAATTTGTCTGGATATACTCACGGCAGATCTTCACAGTTAAACAAGGCAGTTCCCGAAGTTTGACACATTGGGCCAGACTCCTCTGAGTTCTGCCTGGTTCTGGAAAGGCAAAGAGGGGGAAATAGTGAGAAGCAGTTGCAAACAGTGAGTTGGGAAATCATACTGCTGTGTGTGTGCCAAAAGAAGGCCCGAGGCTGTTCCAGGTGGCAGTGCGGGGAAGTCGCCGGCCTCCACGGCAGAGGTGCAAGAGATGGGGTCTGAGGCCACTTAAAAGAAAAATCCACACAGTACTGATGTCTGTTTTAAATTAATTTCAAGAGCTTACTTTGGTTCCTCTCACTACCAAACGTTTCTTTATGAAACTTTTCTTTTTTTTATTTTTTATTTTTAGTTATTTATTTTTTTATTTTTGACAGGCAGAGTGGACAGTGAGAGAGAGAGACAGAGAGAAAGGTCTTCCTTTGCCGTTGGTTCACCCTCCAATGGCCGCCGCGGCCAGCGCGCTGCAGCCGGCACACCACGCTGATCCGAAGGCAGGAGCCAGGTGCTTCTCCTGGTCTCCTATGTGGTGCAGGGCCCAAGGACTTGGGCCATCCTCCACTGCACTCCCGGGCCACAGCAGAGAGCTGGCCTGGAAGAGGGGCAACTGGGACAGAATCCAGCGCCCCAACCGGGACTAGAACCCAGTATGCCAGTGCCGCAAGGCGGAGGATTAGCCTATTGAGCCGCGGCGCCGGCCTCTTTATGAAACTTTTCAAACACAAAAATTAAAAAAAAAATCAAGTAACAACTGAATACCTATAGTTTAGATTCAATCGTTGTTAACAATTTTCTGTTGGCTTTATAGTCTCTGTGTGTTTTTTTTTTTTTTCTGATCCATTTGGAAATAAGTTACAGACATAAGGCATTCTATTTTAAATAATTCATGTGCATTTCCTAAAAGTATGGACATTCTCCTACATAACCATAATACCATTAGCAATACTTCCTTACCATCATCTAATATCCAGGCCATATTCAAATTTCCATCTTAGACCCAAACTGTCTTTTATGCCTGCATTAAAAAAAAACAGGATGCAATCCACTTGGTTATTAAATGAGTCTGACTTTAAAAAAGAAAAATAGTAACTTTTTTCTTTTTTTTAATGAAAAATTTTTAAATACAAGTGACATAAAAAGTCTATAATAGAGAATAGCATGTGCAAAACACAGAGGAGCTTTAGAGGAATAACAGCAATATTCTCCGACTGAACAGTCAACAGAACTGGTGGGAAATGGCTTTGGAAGAGTATGAAGACCCAGACCCCAAGTGATGCAGAGTCGTTGGCAAAGGGGCTGAGTGCACCCCTCTGCTGCGCAGGGTCACCATCCCATATTTCAACAAGCTCCAGGGTGAGCACCAGACCGCAGGAGCAAACTCCCTGGCTTGATCTTCATTAGCACTGGTCTCCTGACCCCTCTCACTGCAGCATCTCAGATGACCACATTTTAAACACAGCCCTCTCCAACTATAACTCCAACTGTAACTGACCACATCCAGGTCTTTTTCACAGGCCCCGGGGGTTAGTTATTGCCAGACACAGCCCAGCAGATTCTTCCAGCAAGGGACTGGTATGGCTCCTCAGAGACTACCCTGACAGCCTTAGGCAGCCGAAGGCCTCAGGGAAACGTGTAAGCTCTGAGAGTTTGTCACAGCGGACAGCATCAGATCCCGGCTGGGGCCAGAACTTAGGGAGTGCTGCTCATTTATAAGGATGACCACCTGTCTCTTCTCGTGTGAAGCTCTTGAAAGCAGTCATAACGAGATTACTACTGCTGTGAAAATCACCTGCAATTCAGCATCTTCCTCCTTTGTCAAAGGCCAACAGAGGTTAACTGATTTCTGTGGGGTCACAGAAGACAGTGAGGGGAACCACCCTGCGGTGGGCGTGGCAATGTGCGGGTCCCTGCCCTGCAGATGCACGGCCCCTCTGGAGAGGCAACCTGAGGAGAAGGGAAGAGGGAGGAGGAGGAGGGAGGGGGGAGAGAGAGAGAGAGAGAGGGAATGTTTACGTGACTTTTATTACAGTGTGCTGTGGTAGTTATTTTATTTATTATCAGTTATTCCTATTAATCTTTTACTTGCCTCACTTACAAATTAGGCTTTACCATAGGTGTGAGTGTATAGGAAAAAAGCATATACTAGTGAGCCCTTTATATGTGTGGGTTCCATATGGACATATTCAATCAGTCATGGATTGAAAATATTCAGAAGCAAGGCATCTGTTCTGAAGTGTATAGACTTTTTTTTTCCTTGTCATTATTCCCTAAAGAATACAATATAACAACTACTTACAAAGTATTACATTGTATTAGGTATTATAAGTAACCTAGAGATGACTTAAGGTATATGTTTAGATTGTAGGTAAGTACCATGCTCTTTATTTACTTATTTATTTATTTATTTATTTATCTATTTATTTTTTGACAGGCAGAGTTAGTCAGTGAGAGAGAGAGAGAGAGAGACAGAGAGAAAGGTCCTCCTTCTATTGGTTCACTCCCCTAATAGCCGCTACGGCTGGCGTGCTACACCGATCTGAAGCCAGGAGCCAGGAGTCAGGAGCCAGGTGCTTCCTCCTGGTCTCCCATGCAGGTGCAGGGCCCAAACACTTGGGCCATCCTCCGCTGCCTTCCCAGGCCACAGCAGAGAGCTAGACTGGAAGAGGAGCAACCAGGACAGAATCCAGTGCCCCGACTGGGACAAGAACCCGGGGTGCCGGCGCCGCAGGCGGAGGATTAGCCAAGTGAGCCGTGGCGCCGGCCTATTTTTTTTTT
This sequence comes from Lepus europaeus, assembly GCF_033115175.1. Taxonomy (NCBI): domain Eukaryota; kingdom Metazoa; phylum Chordata; class Mammalia; order Lagomorpha; family Leporidae; genus Lepus; species Lepus europaeus. The sequence continues at coordinate 153,344,586 of NC_084828.1, forward strand.
TTTTTAAAGATTATTTATTTAAAAGTCAGAGTTACACAGAGAGAGGAAGACACACACACACAGTGAAAGAGAGAGAGAAATCTTCCATTCACTGGTTCATTCCCCAAATGATTGCAATGGCTGGGACTGGGCCAGGCTAAAGTCAGGAGTTGGGAACTTCTTCTGGATTTTTGACATGGGTACTTGGGCCCAAGCACTTGGACCATCTTCCACTGCTTTCCCAGGCTCATTAGTTTCTCATTCATCAGAAGTGGAGCAGCCGGGTCTCAAGTCGGTACCCGTATGGGATGCAGGCAGCAGCTTTACCCACTATGCCACAGCGCCGGCCCTTATGTTCTTCCATATAAGGGACTTGAGCATCTGTGGTTTCAATATCTGTGGGAGCGTGGGGGTGTCCTGAAACCAATCCCTCACAGATTCCAAGGGACGAGTGCATGGGCTGGTACAGTCTGTGGTTTCAGACATGCACTGGGAGTCTTGGAAGGATCTTCTGTGCCTGGGGAGGACTACCGTGCTGCTCTGACCTTCTCATGGTCCTGAATACCTTGGAGAGCTGTGACAATATCCACTCACCAATGTCAGTTTTGGTCTTTTTCAGTTGCAGGCATCTCCTTGCAATGTGATCATTTAAGATATTCAACGTATAACCTCTGATGATACTTCTTTAAGATAAAGTTTAGGGGCTGGCACTGTGGTGCAGTGGGCTAAAGCCTCTGCCTGTGGTGCCAGCATCCCATATGGACTCCGGTTCAAGTCCCGGCAGCTCCTCTTCAGACCCAGCTCCCTTCTATGGCCTGGGAAAGCAGTAGAAAATGGCCGAAATGCTTGGGCCCCTGCACTCATGTGGGAGGCCTGGAGGAAGCTCCTGGCTCCTGGCTTTGGATCGGCACAGCTCTGGCCATTGTGGCCATCTGGGGAGTGAACCAGAGGATAGAAGACCTTTCTCTCTGTCTTTCCCTCTCTGATTGTAACTCTCAAATAAATAAATAAATCTTAAAAAAAAAAAAAAAAGAACTCTAATTCGCAGGACAATGTGACTCTCTTTAAAAAATATAAAGATTAGCTTCTTAGGTTTCCTTTTCACTCTTCTCTTTCTCAGGTGGCTTTTGGAGGTTTGGCGGAGGGCAGGATGAAGGGGTCTCTGCATCTGAACTTGAGACAAGGATTTTTTTAAAAAGATTATTTATTTGAAAGACAGAGTTACAGAAAGAGAGAGAGGAGAGACAGAAAGAGAGAGATCTTCCATCTGCTGGTTGACTCCCCAAATGGCTTCAATGAGTGGGGTTGGGCCAGGTCAAAGCCAGGAGCCAGGAGCTTCTTCCGGGTCTCCTATGTGCGTACAGGGGCCCAAGCACTTGGACCATCCTCCGTTGCTTTCCCGGGGGCATTAGCAGGGAGCTAGACGGGAAGTGGAGCAGTGCTGCAGGTTGTGGCTTTAACCTGCTGCACCATAGCACCAGCCCAAGACAAAGATTCTTTAAAGAAATTCTCCTAAGCCATGTCTTGGAGGTAGCACTGAGGGGACTGAGGGTGCTGGTAACATACACGTCTCACATCTTGATCTAATTAGTTGAGGGACGAGTATTTGATGCAGCAGTTAGGACACTGTCCGGGACACCTGGAGTTCAAGTTGAAGTGCCTGAATTCCAGTCCCAGATCTGCTTCCGGTTCCAGCTTCCTGCTAATGCACACCCTGGGAGGCAGCGTGTGGTGGGAAACCTGGAGTTAAAAACTGGGTTCCTGGTTGGTTTCCGCCTGGACCAACCCTGGCTGTTATGGCTGTTATGGGCATTTGGGGAGTGAACCAGTGGATGAAAGAGCTCTCTCTCTCTCTCTCTCTGTTACTCTGGCTTTTAAATTAAAAAAAAATGAAAAAAAAATTAGCTGATATACTGATATGTTCATCTTGCGAAAAGTCATCAGATTGTACACATCATTTGTGCATTTTTATGTATGAATGTTACATTTTATTTATTTTTAACATTTTTGATTATTTAATTTCATTTTATTTGAAAGGCAGAGAAAGAGAGAGAGAGAGAAAGAGGTTGAGAGAAAGATGTTCCATCTGCTAGTTCACTCCCCAAATGCCTGCAGCAGCCTGGGCTGGGCCAGGCCAGAGCCAGGGGCTGGGAATTCAATCTGGGTCTCCTGTATGGGTAGCAGAGGCCCAAGGACTTGAGCCCTCACTGCTGCCTCCCAGGGTGCACATTAGCAGGAAGCTGGATTGGAAGTGGAGCTGCTACTTGAATCCAGCGTTCTGATATGAAACTGGTATCCTAAGCAGCGTCTCAGTTGCTGCACCAAATGCCCATCCCTTAAGCTTGTATTTTATTTTATTTTTCAAAGATTCATTCATTTATTGGAAAGTCAGAGTTACAGAGAGAGAAAGGGAGACACAGAGAAAGAGAGAGAGTGAGAGTGAGAGAGAGAGAGAGAGAGAGAATCTTCCATACATTGGTTCACTCCCCCCAGATAGCCACAAGGCCTGGGACAGGTCAGGTTGAAGTCCCGAGCCAGGAGCTTCATCCAGGTCTCCCACCTGGATGGCAGGGGCTCAAGCGCTTGGGGCATCTTTAACTGCTTTCCCAGGTCATTATCGGGGAGCTAGATGGGAAGTGGAACAGCTAAGACACAAACAGGCACCCATATGGGATGCTGGCTTTGCAGGTGGCAGCTTTACCCACTATGCCACAATGCCAGCTCCAATGTCCTATTTTAAAGAGGTCTATTCAGGATAAGCACCTGGCTCCTGCCATCAGATCAGCGCGGTACACCGGCAGCAGCACGCCGGCCATGGCAGCCATTGGAGGGTGAACCAACGGCAAAAAGGAAGACCTTTCTCTCTGTCTCTCTCTCTCTCTCTGTCCACTCTGCCTGTCAAAAATAAAAAAATAAAAAAAACAGGTCTATTTATGTTTTCTGACCACCTCTTCGTTCAGATTACATGGATAGAGGAACAATTGATTTTTAAAATCTTTTGTGGCACAATGAAATATTTTGACTCTTAATAATGGTTTTATTAAGATTTAATTCACATAACATGCACTCCAAGTGTACAACTGAGTGATTGTTAGTACATTCACTGAATTGTGTAGCCATCCCCACTATCTAATTTTACAACATTTTCGTCATCCCCAAAGACACCCTATTTCCAGTAGGTTACTCCCCATGCCCTTCTGCCCCCAGCCCTCCAGCATTCACTAACCTACTTCCTTTATGAATTTGCCTATTTTTGATATTTTACGTGTGGGGCCGTGCAATATGTGGTGACCTTGTTCTTTGCCATAACGGGTCCTGGGAAGCCCTTTGGCTGACCTCTCAGCTACTTTCACTGTCTTCCACGGGGGTCGTGGGAGAACTTCTGGGTTTTCTCCGCATCTCATTTGGACTCAAAAGCTAAACCAGGGCTGTCATTCTGCATCTCCCCATTCTTATGCGACTTTAGTGGGCTATCCTTGAAGCTGCAGCCAGGGTAGACCATGAGTTCCTCGGGCCTTAAAATAGAGTTTGGTCTTGCGTTTTCCTTCCTCTCTCAAACTTACCTCTTCTTAGAGAGGAGCTCATTTCCATCATCTTTCATTTCTCTCCTCCTAAGTTTCCTTCTGTCAGAAGCAAGTGTTGAACATTTCACTTCCTGTATGTCCTGTCCACCTCCCTTCAAGGCCCTGGACCTTGGCCCAGGTGGATGGGATACTCATCCACACTATGAAAGACACGCTAGGAATGGATCAGCTCCTCTGGGATATTGAAGGGGGAGATAAGAGAATCTAGAAATTTCTTTCTTTTTTGACAAAGCTCAGCTTTTAAGTCTTGCTGTGTATGTGAAAATCCTATTTTCCAAATCAGAGGCCAAATCAGAGGCTTCCATTCTCTTTGCATTTCCGTTTAACCATGTGAACTCCCCCACGGCAGCCTCAGGCTGCCTAGGACAGAGCTGTGTTAGGAGCAATGCAGGGAAAAGCAGGTTAATGTTATTACGAGAGCAGAAGGGTTTTGACCCAATATTCCCACTTCAGATTTAGGGTTGGTATCGGGTTTCAGAATCCATCTAAATACTAATGGATTAGGAGAAAAAGTGCTCAAGGTCAATATGTGCTCCTATTAGCAGGTTCTCAATGGGTGTAGTCTACCTCCTCCACACTCCGCAGAGGGGGTGGTACCCAAAATTAGAGTCAAGTGATGACAGGAAACGCTATTCCTTGCAGTCGACCATTGCTTGCTTGTTTGTTTTTCCACAGTAGACTGTGAGTTTTGAAAATACTGTAACCTCCGGGGCTGGTGCCCAGGCTCACTTGGTTAATCCTCCGCCTGCGGTGCCGGCATCCCATATGGGCGCTGGGTTCTAGTCCCGGTTGCTCCTCTTCCAGTCCGGTTCTCTGCTGTGGCCCAGGAGGGCAGTGGAGGATGGCCCAAGTGCTTGGGCCCTGCACCCACATGGGAGACCAGGAGGAAGCACCTGGCTCCTGGTTTCGATCGTCGTAGCTCCAGCGGTAGTGGCCATTAGGGGAATGAACCAACGGAAGGAAGACCTTTCTCTCTGTCTCTCTCTCTCAGTGTCTATATCTCTACCTGTCAAATAAATTTAAAAAAAAAAAAAAAGAAAGAAAGAAAATGCTGTAACTTGCTTGTTGGGGGATTCTTCCGTTACCAACCCAGACAGCCTTTTGCTGATTTTTTTTCCTTTTGCCTTAGGCTAACATGGTTCTGCATGATACTGTGCCTGATCCTTGTCTTTAACATTTCAATATTTTAGTTATCATGGACGTGTTTGCATTAATTTGACTTTTTACAACTGATGTATCAAAACGTCACAAATCTTGGTTTCTGGTGCCTCCTTACATTTTGAAGATCCTTCCTTCCCCACCCCCTCCCCCCATATCTGCCCTCTTGCCCTCAAGATCCAGTCCCACCGAACCTTCCTTCATGTTACTAAATAAGTGCAAAAGTTTGTAAGACTTCATTTGTTGTTGTTTTCACCATTCTCATGATAGTTACCACTCTAATCGTCTACGTATGTGCCTCATTATCCATCCTGCCTCCTTCAGTTGTAAGTCACTCAAAGTGGAATCCTGCTTTGATTAACCTGTGTATCCTTTTAACAACTATTAAAGCACCTTGGAAAATGAAGATTTATTTAAAGAATAGAGAACATTCTGTTTTATAAGGAAGGAAAATGTAGAAATTTTTTTTAGAAAGCTTTATATCAGGTTAAAGTTTTGTTTCATTTTTTAAAAGCAAGAGTGCCTAGATAACTTTTAGGCTAGCCTAGAAAAGTTACTTACATTGAATACCTTACTCTTGCTGCAGAGTAGGTGAGTTATTACTGTATTTCCCTAAATTTCTGTGCTCTTAGCATACCATGACTGAGAGTAGACAGAAAGACAGTAGGGTGTACATGAAAAAAAGGGGAGGAGAAAAAGGAGGATTACAAACCTGGAATTAAATGTTTGCTTTAATATTCTACTAAAAGGAGAATCCATATGTAGAGACCCAGGGGGTTGTACCATTTATCTTCAAGCAATTTGATACAATGTTGCCACAGGACATGGCATAGCAATTTATTTCTAAAATGTTAGATTCTGTTAGCATTTTCAGATCAAACTTCGTTTTCTTTTTTGACATAATTGATTACTGCTTTCACTCGGGTTTATTCTAAAGTAATTCTGAAAAACTGCAAGGAAAGTAGAAACTGCACGTTCCTGTTAGGGCAGCTGTGTGGAGAGCAGCACAGCAGAGATCTTTATTTTCCTATTTGATTTCTCTCTCTTTATTGCTCTATTCATTGTGGAAAGGACTCCAGGTCACACATCAGTCTTCCAAATGACGATTAGTTGAACACCCACGTCGAAATATCCCACAATCAACAGTGAGTTAGGACATAAAACACAGAAATTTGAGAGTACTGTGAATGAATTATAGCTTCTTAGGAGGTTTTATTCCCGCTGTGTAATCAAGTCCTTTGTTGCCTTTCTGCATATACGTTAGTTAGTGGTTGCTGTGTAACAAACAGTCCCAAATGTTAGCAGCTTAAAACAATCTTTTATTGTTCCGTGTGTGTGTGTATTGTTACTCATGGATCTGTGCTCAGCTGGTGGGCCACCTGGGATCTGAATGATCTGGCCTTGGCCAAGGTAGGAGCTTCTCTCTGCTCCACACAGTGTGCCATTTGTTAACTGGTGTCCTCGGGCTTGTTACTATGGCAGGTGTGTGGCTTAGGCATAGAACTCTCACGTTGTCATTTCAGGTGTATTCTGCTCATCGAAGTGAGACATAGACCTCAGACCTTCACAGAATGTCTGAGATGAGCTGTGAAGCCACATAGCATGGGGCAAGGATGCAGGAAGAGAATAATCGGGGCAGGCTATTGTTAGAATACATTTACGACACAATGCATGATATTCTCTTAATTTTCTATATAATTTATTTCCCCCAAATATTTGACAGCTATTTCAGAAGATAAAATTATACAAACATTTTCACATAATAAATACAAATCTGGGGCCGGCGCTGTGGCTCACTTGGCTAATCCTCCGCCTGCGGCGCCAGCATCCCATATGGGCTCTGGGTTCTAGTCCCGGCTGCTCCTCTTCCAGCCCAGCTCTCTGCTGTGGCCTGGGAGGGCAGTGGAGGATGGCCCAAGTGCTTGGGTGCTTGTAGCCACGTGGGAGACCAGGAGGAAGCACCTGGCTCCTGGCTTCGGATAGGCACAGTGCACCAGCCGTAGTGGCCATTTGGGGGGTGACCAACAGAAGGAAGACCTTTCTCTCTGTCTCTCTCTCACTGTCTAACTCTATCTGTCAAACAAAAAAAATACAAATCTAAGACTTAAGTGTAGTTGGGGCAGAATTTTAAGATGTCCCCAAGATTCCTGATGCTTGTTGTACATGCTTTGTGCGACCCCTTTCTTTTGAGTGTGAGACGGGTCTGTGGCTATGTAAGACCCCTCAAGCAGGCGTCCCACAAATTGACCGGACCCCAGAAACACAGACTCCACTCCAATCGATGCAAAGGCAAGAGGAAAGTTTATTTCATTTGCAAATGGGCCGTCTCAGCAGCACCCTCTAGTGTAGTGCAGAGAGAGCGGCCCCGAACATCAGCTTTACAGGGTATTTAAAGCTTAAAACCACAACATTAGCATATCTAGTCGTGTTACAATTTCATTGGATATGTTAATGGTTACTGGGTAAGGGGCTAGGGAAGGGGGTAGTGCGGGCAGTTTCTTAAGCAAGCAGGGCGGGGGATACAGAGGCAGAAAAAAAAAAGCATGGTTACAGGGTTTCAATAAGACAATGGGGTGGGGGCATGCAGAAAATACCTTGCATACTTTTGCCGTCTGCAAGGGGCAGTTGGGTGCTTCCCATGCCTTTATCTGGCGCCGTTATCTCAAACCGCAGCTGCCTGCCCTTGACTTATGGTTTCGGCCCAATTTCCAGGAAATGTTTTACTAGAGTTCCCTAAGATAGTGCTGGGGTAGTTAAAATGGCATGACCATTGTCAGGGTTGTTCACTTCCTAGTTTTTTAGCAGGTAAATTTTCAGAAGTCCTTCAGCTATAATGGGATAGTCACTCTTTTCATTAATTCATATTATGATAAAAGTGATAGAATAGTGAAAGGATAATCACATTACATGAAATAGGATGCTATTGTTGCAGACTGGGGAGGCTTGCCTTCTAGCTGGAGGGTCTCCACGGAGCGGAGAGCAATCCCCGACAGACAGCGGGCGAGGAAGCAGAGCTCTCAGTCTCAAAATGTGAGACCTGAGCCTGAATCAAGGTGTAACTATTTTAAATTAGGCCTCCATCTTGTAACTTGGGCCTGACCAGGCCCTGAACCCTAAGCCAGAAGTAAACAAATGAACTCACCTTGCGATAAACTCTCCTAGCAACAGCCGATTAACAGATAACAGAGAAATACCTAGAGTTCCTGGTGTCTTCTCAGGGCAGATAAGGTGATTGATAGCTACCTGAGACCCTGCAGTTTGGCAAGTACACCCCAGCAGCTTGGACCCTATGCTTCGGCCAATCAATTCAAAAGGCATCAACCCCAAAGCCATCCAACTTCCTTTAGTAGGTCCGTTCCCACCACTGGATGTACTAATCAGTTCTAGGAGATGTCCTTTGAATTTCCCGTGGGATGAGATGATTTGCTAAATGGTACCATGATGTACAGAATGTCTCTGAAAACCCTATAAAAACCCTGTTAACTGAAGGGTCGGGGCTCTCAATTCAGACCCGCTGCGTCGGTGTTGATTGAGAGTCCAGGCCTGGACCTGTAATAAAACTCTTGTGTGCTTTACAGCGGTATTGGCTCCTTGGTGGTCTTTGGGGACAACAGAACTGGGCATAACAAAAACTGCATAGAATGGAACAACCGTCTGACCTGGGGCTCCGGAAAGAAATGTAGCTCTGTTGACACCTACCTTGCGGCTGGTTGAGACCCTGAGCAGAGCCAGTTAAGCTGTGTCCAGGCTCCTGACCCACAGAAGGGGAGGCAATAAGTGCCATTTCTAGTCACTAAGCTCATGGTAATTGGCATTCAGCAATACAAAACTAATATGTCAGAGGGGGAATAAAAAGAAAGACTTTAAGATCAGGACATACGTAGAAAGTAAAAGCAAAGTTTTATGGACACTACAGATTGGTGTCTTAGACAATTATAAGGCTGAATCACAAATTTAATTCTGATCTTCCTGGTGGCCAAAGTCAAAGGGACAACACGGACTGGTTTTTGCACTTATTTTGTGTACAGCAGATAATCCCTGGTTACAGACTTAAAAGACACAAACATCACGGTGTTGGATAGCGATTCTAGGGTAGTAGTTCCAGAAAGGAGACACTGAGGTGTGGGGCTGTGGACTTAGAGGTGATAGAGGTATCAGGACAAGAGGATGATTCAGTTACTGATGGGGTGAGAAAGCCAGAAGGGGCTCTGGCACTCAGGCACAAGCGTGGGAGGGGGAGTATGGTTGTCTCCGGGGGGGATGAGGTGGAAGGCTAAGCAGTATGCAATGCGAGGTGGAGGGAAAATGTCCAAGCCTGCAGACACAGAAAGGCCTAATTCAGAGTGCTGGCAGAAGGGGAGTGGTTGTGACTATGAGATCTGGCCTGGATGGAGAAAGAAACTCATTCAGAGAGGCGTTGATAGCCTGGGGGTAAGGACTTCTCCCTTAAGATGATCAGAGTAGGAAAACAATCAGTTGGGAAAAACTAGTTCCTGTGGTCAAAAAAAAAAAAAAAAAGTCATGCATTTGAGTTGATTGTTGACAGATGGCCCAATTATGGGTTACAACAAGACGACAGCATGAACTTAAGTGTGGGCTGCAGAAATAGAGAAGATGCAGGCGGTAGGAATGGAAGAAGTCAGGAAGTTGTGAGGCTGGAATACTGATAGATTCCAGTGGATGCTTTTGGGCAATGCAAGGTTTGGTGTGGAGTAGCAGTGATCAGGTGCCAACATTTTGATGAATGTGAGAAAGTAATAGGACACAGCTATTATGCAAGCCCCATGAGGGGAGGGAGACACTCTCATCTTCACCAGTATATCATAATGCTTTCCACTGTGTTTTGCTGCATGGAAAATGACCTCCAAATTGATGGCTTACCACAACAATAAACATTTGTTAGCTCACAGCTTTTTTGAGTTAGATATTGAGGAGCCTCTCAGTTTGGTGCTTCTGGCTCAGGGTCTCTCAGGAGGTTCCAGTTAAGATGCCAACTAGTGCTGTGGTCATCTGTCGTGTTGACTGGCGCTGGAGGATCCATTTCCAAGGTGGGGCGGTCACTTGGCTGGCAAGTTGCTGTTAGTTGTTGGAAGAAGGCCTGAGTTCTTTGCTACATGTCCATGAGTTAAAATACTCATGCAGAGCAAAGGAAGAAAAATAAGTTTGCGCTGATAAGAACAGGAGGTTCTGTTTGAAGCATTTCATTTCAAGGTGACTAAGGACAACCTCAGGGACTTCCCAAGGTAGTTAGATAGATGAGTCCAGTGGCCAGAGGAAAATATGGGATGAATATCAGTATTTTGTATACATCAATACATAGACAGTAGTTGAGGTGATGGAATGAATGGAATGCTGGATGGGAAAGCCTCAGAGGAGGAAGAGAATCCTCAACACCAATTTGAAAAGTTGTCAAGGAGCTGCTCTTCCTAGAGGAGCATCGCATTTCAGTCATGGCCAGGAGTCCCAGAGAACTTGGAGATATGGCTACCAAGATACCAGCTAGGGGAAGCCAAACCAACCAGAGGGCAGTAGAGGCTCAGGATAGGGCCATGGGTTGAGTAGGTCTTGTCTACCCCAAACTTATGCAAGGTGTTTACACTCTGATATCTTAATGGTAATGGCTGATGGATGAAAGGTGGAGACTTGATTTAATTATCATGTCTGGGAGTGGGTTTGGTGAGAGATCGTAGGCCGCTGGGGACACGCCTCTGGAGGGTGAGTCTTGTGACATGGTTGGCTATTTTGAGTTCAAGTTTGGCCTGGTTGCTCTCTGCTCCCTGGCTCACATGTGATCCTTCCCCCTCACCTACCAGGATAAGCTTCCTCCAGATGCTGGGCTAATACCATTCGTGAAGGCTCTTCCCTCATGATTTCAGCACTTCCTAAAGGTCCCACCTCTGAATATATGAAGTTTGGAGTGGACACAATCATTCAAAGTGTAGTAAATATTATGCGGTAGATCCTGTTGTCATCCCCACCCTAAATATTAGGAAACTTAGGTCTAGAGAGTTGAAGTAACTCACTCTTGATTACACAGCTGGCAAGTTGCAGAGCCAAATTCAACCCAATTCACTCTCACCCAGAGCCTATTTTTCCATCCATTATACTCAACCCTGGGCTGTGGCTGAGAATACTGCTGGTGTTTGGGGATCATCTTTGTGAACTAGCAGCTTTAACACAGCTCTTGGCTGAGGCTCTAAGTGTCTGTGAGAGGCTTCCAGACACCTGTTCTAGTTCTATTGTCTTGATATATGGTTCCAAACAGAACTGTAGGGAAAAGCCAGTTCTGTAGGGCTGATTCTGACCGGGTATTATCTAATAGGAAGATTCTGTGTTGAACAGAGCAGAAACTAAACTTTAATTCACACTGTTTTATAAATATCCACAAGATTTATGAAGCCCAACAATAGGTATATGGCCAGGGTTCAGAAGCCACTGGACACAGGCCTTGAAGAACTCCAGTAAAGTCTCTGTGGATCTCATCTCTGAGTATGAGATTCATTCTCTTTTTATGTCTTCCCTCTTTATACTTCCCTGTGTTCGTCAGCCATTCTTTAACAAAATGCCTAAGGCAGGCTACTTTATAAACCGAGGAACTTTATTTTAGCTCACGGTTCTGGATGCACAAGCTCCAAACAGCATGGTGCAGAATCTGGTGAGGGCCCCTGCACTACATTCTATCACGGGGAGAGTGCTCGTGTCTCTCTCCTGTATTTGGTTGCTCAATCTTTCTTAGGGGGACCCTAGTGACTTAATCCAATCTAATCACCTCCCAAAGGCCCCACCTCTAAACACCATACTCAGACTAGTTTCTACCCTTTTGGTGTCATTAACATAAGACATTGGGGGTTAAACTCTTTCTGAGTTTCGAGGGTCAAATATCCGAACCATACCACTCTCCATCTCTATCTTCATTTTCTCTGTCTCTCCCCAGACCTAGTTTTTCAGTTTCTCTGGTTGTGCTATGGGAACCATGACCTTGAGAGTTCTGAATTTCAAATTTATCTCAAAGTAGCACTATCTTCACCTGGGAAGTCATCAGAAATTTAAAGATTCAGGCCCATCAAGCTGCTGCTTACACCATGAGCATTCCATATTGGAGTGCCATTGTGAGACCCAACTACTCCGCTGTCAAACCAGCTTCCTGCTAATGTATCTTGTTCGGCAGCAGCAGATGGCTCGAGTGCCTGGGCCTCCACTACCTGTGTGGGAGAGCAGGATGGAGTTCCAGCTTCCCGGCTTTGGCCTGGCCCAGCCCTGTTGTGGTCATTTGGAGAATGAACCAGTAGATGGAAGATCGCTCTTTCTGTCCTCCTTCTCTCTGTTGCTCTGCCTTTCAAATAAATAAATTAATCTTAAAAAAAAAAAAAAAAAAAAAAGCTTGGGGCTGGCGCCATGGCTCAACAGGCTAATCTTCTGCCTTGCGGCGCCAGCACACCAGGTTCTAGTCCAGGTCCGGGTGCCGGATTCTGTCCCGGTTGCCCCTCTTCCAGGCCAGCTCTCTGCTGTGGCCAGGGAGTGCAGTGGAGGATGGCCAAAGTGCTTGGGCCCTGCACCCCATGGGAGACCAGGATAAGCACCTGGCTCCTGGCTTTGGATCAGCGCGGTGCAACGGCCGCAGCGCGCCAGCCGTAGCGGCCATTGGAGGATGAACCAACGGCAAAGGAAGACCTTTCTCTCTCTCTCTCTCACTGTCCACTCTGCCTGTCAAAAAAAAAAAAAAAAAAAAAAGCTTAAAAACTCAGGTCCCTCCCACTTCTTACCTGCTGAATCAGAGACTCTAGAGTGAGGCTCAGGAATTTGTGTTTTCACAAGACCCCCAGGTGATTCTGATGCTAAGTTAGAGAACCACTGGTTCCTAGCTCATGTGATCAGCCAGCTGGAAAGCGACTGACCAAGTTCATCCTAAGTGTGTTGGACACAGGTTGACTCTTGTGCCCACTCCTATTCTGCTTCACTAAAGCCTGAGAGCTGTTTGCTCCTATAACTTTGTCACCGCCCTGCAAACTACCTGGATAAGATGTAGCTCTGCTGAGAGCAGTCTCAGAAGAGGCCATATGAGAAAAAATAATATATGTGTATATATATAGTAATAACCAATATATAGTAAGATTAACCAATATATATAGTAATATTAACATATATATATGAAAGCAGAGGGCCAGGTTTTCACACTATGAACCTCTGAGAAGTAACTGGCTTGGAAAAGCCATGACATGAGTAGCCAGGGAGATGGATGAGGCCTCCATCCTGTCCTGCTTAGAGGCAGCCAGTGAAGCAAGTCTCCTGTTCTTGGTGGGAGCCACCTGGCACCTGAGTCATGGTTTAGGGCGTTAGCAGTCCCCCTGATTCATCTCTCCTCGCTTTGTGGCCCCTTTCCTGGAGAAATCCACCTCTAGTTTATCGCCGATACAGTTCCTGGGGTTGTATTAATTGAAACTGCAGTTCCTGTAGGGTGCTTCTGGGTCCTTATGGGTCTTTGAGATTCCTTCAGAAGGTGTTCCATAAGTCCAACTATCTTCCTAATAATACTGGGATTGTATTTGTTCTTTTCAGTGTGTTGATATGATGGTGCCAAACAATGACAAGTGAAACTTCTGGTTCCTCAGCAAAACTCAAGCAGTGCCTAGAAAAGAGCTGGTAGTGATTATTTCCTTTGTTGGCACACACACACACACACGCAGGCTGTTTTATGTACAAATATCCTTAAGAAAGCTAAAGACATTATTCATTTAGTTAAATTCCAATACTCCAGTACATCTACTGTTCTAGTAACCAAATGGGAAGTGCACACAAAATACTTACGATGCCTATCAAAATGTGATAGTTGTCTCAATAAAAAGCGTTTGCGCAATTGTTTGAGCTGCGAGCTGAATCAGCCACTTTTTCATGGAAAACCATTTTTATTTGAAAGAATGACTGATAGACGAGCTACAGGATTTGGCAGACGTTTCCTGAAAAGCGAAGTAAGCAAGCCTGTCACTTGAAGGAAAACAACTGACAGTGTTTGTTGCCAATGATAACATTTGAGCTTTCAAATGAAAATTATAATTTTGGAAGACTTGTATCCACCACCATGGGCTTGACGGTTTCTCAATCCTGAAAACTTTCTTGATGAGATCTATACTAATATTAACCAATGTAAATTTTTATATTTTTTAATGAAATATGTCAATATTTGGGAAACCTGCAGAACTCAGTGAAGTAATGTTTTGAAAACGACCAAGTCATAATGTTCTGCCCATGAGTTAAAAAGATTCACCCAAAGTACAGACTAAAACATTAGATTTTGATGTTAACAGAGCCTTAAAAGTTCACTGATCTGGTTTCTGATTCCAAATCACAACTAACTTTTTTTTTTAAAGATGTATTTATTTATTTGATGGGCAGAATTATAGAAAGGCAAAGGCAGAGAGAGAGAGAGAGGTCTTCCATTCACTGGTTCACTCCTCAATGGGCTGCAATGGCTGGAGCTGCGCTGATCCAAAGGTAGGAGCCAGGAGCTTCTTCCGGATCTCCCAGGTGGGTGCAGAGGTCCCAGGACTTGGACCATCTTCCACTGCTTTTACCTGCCACAGCAGACAGCTGGATCGGTAGTGGAGCAGCCAGGACTTGAACTGGCTCCCATTTGGAATGCCGGCACTGCAGGCACCGGCCTTACCCGCTATGCCACAGCGCTGGCCCCATCACAACTAACTTTTAGGAAGTTACCACTTGTCGAGTTTTAGTATATTATAAAAAAAAAAGCCATAATTATCTGAAATGGCTATTAAAGTATTCCTTCCGTTTCCAACTAATGTTTGAATGTGGGGCTGGATTTTTTTTTTTTTAATTTATGTTCTTCAACTGAAACAACAAAGTAAACCACATTGAATGCAGAAGTGGAAGGAGAATCCAGCTGTCTCCTATTCAGACAGACACTCACGCGGTTTTCACAAATGTAAAACAATGCCCATTCTCCCTAATTTTTTTGTTTTGGAAAAATACAGCTATTTTTCATAAAAATGTTATTTATGTTAATGTATAATAGTTTTATTATTGTTGATTTTCTTTTTAGTGGATTAAAAAATTAAATGTCTCATTAAATTTTTATGTGCTAAATATTGATATATAGGATCCTCATAAAAGTTTTTGGGGTCCTCAGCAGTATTCAAGATTGTAAAGGGGTGCTAAGACAAAAAGTTTTAAAACCATGAAGTTAAAGCACAGCTCAGTAACTAAGTGATACACACAGAAAAAGGAATACACAAGCTGGCTTTTTAAGTCGCAATCCAGAGGGCAATGGGCACAGGGCAGGCAGAGAACACTTTTTTACGGGTCTTCCAGAATCTCAGATTTTTATAATTGTATTTCATTATAATTGGGTTCCTTTCTAATCTATAGGTGTGCCTTGGGGTGGACATTCGGCTTAAGGTAAGAAACTGGTTGAGATGCCCACATCACATATTGGAGTGCCTGGGTTCTAGTCCTGACCCCACTCCCAATTCCAGCTTCCTACTAATACCTGGGGAGGCAGCAGGTGATACCCCAAGCTCTTGGGTCCCTGCCATCCACATGGGAGACCTGGATGGAATTCCAGGCTCCTGTAGCCTGGCATTGCCCAAGTTGTTGCAGTCATTTTGGGAGTGAACCAATGGGTAGAAGATCTCTGTCTGCTTTTTAAATAAATAAAAATGAATTAAAATATATAATTCTGCTAATGTCTCAGGGGAAGATTCATTAGCATGTCAAAAGTGTACAAAAATGGTTAAGAGGCACTGTTCTAGGGTTATGGACCAAGAAGGGAAGTGTGTAGAGGGTTAGAAACTTAGGGGACCTGGCACTTCCTATTCAATATGCCGTTGTTGAGAACTTGATCAAAAGGGCCACAAATAGCTGAAAAATTGATTTTTTTTTTTTTTTTATTTTTGACAGGCAGAGTGGACAGTGAGAGAGAGACACAGAGAGAAAGGTCTTCCTTTTGCCGTTGGTTCACCCTCCAATGGCCGCCGCGGTAGCGCGCTGCGGCCGGCGCACCGCGCTGTTCCGATGGCAGGAGCCAGGTGCTTCTCCTGGTCTCCCATGGGGTGCAGAGCCCAAGGACTTGGGCCATCCTCCACTGCACTCCCTGGCCACAGCAGAGAGCCGGCCTGGAAGAGGGGCAACCGGGACAGGATCGGTGCCCCGACCGGGACTAGAACCCGGTGTGCCGGCGCCGCAAGGCGGAGGATTAGCCTGTTGAGCCACGGCGCCGGCCTGAAAAATTGATTTCTATCTGGAAGGCCACGAGTTTTGCCAAAACTTGGGGGTGGGTGGCATTGAATTACTAACAGGAATAAGGGGATGTGGGACAATGGGTGGAGAGGTCACAGCCCCTTTCCGAGGGTCTGCTGGGCTTGGTTTCTTCTCTGTCGGCTGCTCTCACTTCGCTTCTTTGCTTCCAAGCCAGCCCCAGAGAGGCTGTTCTCCCTGCCCCTCCGTGACGAGAAGGTTCATTCTCTGAGCCCACCCTACCCCTCTTCTCCTGAACACGACACAAGCCGCATCTCTGCTGTCGGGGTTGTGAATGTGCAAATTAGCGAGATGATGTGTCCAAGTTCAGAAGCTGGTTGGATAATCTCTAAACGCCTCCCCCCAACCCAAGTACATGTTTATTACAAAGAGATAGTGTTACAAGGGGGAGAAATGGTAACTTTGTAGTGGAGAAACCTGGAAGACAACACCTCAATCAAATGATCAGTGTTAATATTACAACATATTATCTACATATGTCTGCTCACATAAGGCACTGGGAAAGGCACATCACCTCTGTGCTGTTCTTCTCCCAGACCACAACCTTGACCTAGCCACAAGCAGCATCCAGGAATCCCAACTGAGGAACACTGTGCAGTGTAACTGACCAGCAGTATTAGAAAGTGTCAATTTCATGAGCGATGCAGACTGAGGAACTGTCAGTTTGGAGGTGCCTAAAGAGACGTAAAAATGAAATGCAAGACCTGAATCCTGAACTGGATCATGGAATAGGAAAAATGACACTAATGGGAAAGCCAGCAAAACTAAAGTAATATCAACAGCTTAATTAATAGAATTAATAGAATCAAGGAATAGAATTCATATCCTGATTGGGATAGTGGTACTATGGTTATATATGAAACAATATTAAGGGAGGCTGCAAAAAGGGCACATAGGAACGTTATTGTTTTTCTAGCTTTTCAGTCAGTGTAAAATTACTTCAAAATAAAAGGTTAAAACAGGTGCCAATGTTGTGGCACAGCAGATTAAGCCGCTGCTTGCAACACTGGTTTCCAGTATTGGACCACTGGTTTGAGTCCTGGCTGCTCTGCTTCTGCTCTAGCTCCTGCTAATGTGCCTGAGAAAGCAGCGGAGCATGGCCTAAGTACTAGGGTCCCTGCCAGACGTCTACCTGGGAGATCTGATGCACTTCCAGGCTCCTGGCTTCCACCTGACCCAGCCCTGACTGTTGTGGCCATTTGGGGAGTGAACCAGAGGATGAAATCGATCTCTCTCTCTCTTTCACTGATAAAGTCTTCTTAAAAAACAGTTACCAAAAGGCAGGGAGGTAGAGAGCTAGGACTGTCCTGGATGAGGGTCCCTTGCCAGGGTTTTTACTACCGGGTGAGGGCCAGGTCCTAGAGCATCCCTCTCCCTTTCAGAGCAGAAGCAACCCCGGCCAGGCAGTCTCCAGCCTTCGCAGCAGAGCCTGAGCCAAGCAGGAGACAGTAGCGCGTGCACCTACTTTCTCTGGACCTGTATTTTCTGATCTTTACAATGGGAGGAATTAATATTTATCTTACAGGATTTTTGGGGGGTGTATTTAAAGAGATCTGGTCTCTGAAGCACAACAAATCCTTAACATCTGTTCTTGTTACGTTATAAAGAAAAGTCCGGGAAGAGTCTTGCTACCATTTAAGCTTAAGGAAAGTATCCACATAAGTGTTTATAAAGTGCTCGAATGCGGCACACATGCTGCAAGGGAAGTCACTACCAGTGATCCTGAGGTCAGCGCAGTGCTATCGGCTTTAACTAAAATTACAACACTGCTGGGAAATCTAATTTAATTGAGACACACTGTAATTTGGATTACATATTTTTTCTAATTTAATTTCACATGTCTTATATTTTCACATAGTTGTTGGCCTATAAATTATTAATTTAGTCGCTTTGTTTGATTATATTTTTTCTGGCATTGCTCATCAGCGCTAACATGTTTAAATGTCGGTCTCAGTGGTCGCTGAAAGCAAAGTGATGTAGGAGGGAAATACCCGGATGACCCAAATTTAATAAAAAAAAAAAAAAGGCTGCTTTGTTTTTAAAAATTGCTTAATGATACGAAGTTGAATGTGTGTCTGACCACTCTGCCTAATGTACTGTCATTATTCAGTCTGTCCTTAGAAGGGGGAACCAGCGGGGTTTGGGATGTCCTTCTTGGCGACCAATTTTCCTGTGCTTCTGTAGCTCCTGCAAAGCCCAGCTGGGCCTATGCTACCGTCAGTAAGGCCTGTGGATCTGTGCGGGTTCGCAAGCTCTTACTGGTCTGCAACAGCGAAAGAGAGTAAGCGCCTAGCAACTTTGATGGCAACGTGACGGAGTTGTGTCATGTCCATCCAAAAAGAGAAAAAAGGCTCCAATTCTTTGCTTTTTCCTTTTATTTTTCTAATAATTTATCATTAGTGTGTTTGACAAGCATTTCGTCCTGTGGTGCATTCAGGACGTTGGAATAAGAAAACACACCACCTCATCCTTCCCCAGGGAGACGCACCGCTCTGAATCACAGGGTGTGACTGGCTGGGGACGGAGTCAGGTCATTGAAAGGGTTCGCTAAAAAGGGAGGTGTTGGGGCCGGCACCGTGGCTCACTTGGTTAATCCTCCGCCTGCGGCGCCTGCATGCCGTATGGGCGCCGGGCTCTGGTCCCAGTTGCCCCTCTTCCAGGCCAGCTCTCTTGCTGTGGCCCAGGAAGGCAGTGGAGGATGGCCCAAGTGCTTGGGCCCTGCACCTGCATGGGAGACCAGGAGAAGCACCTGGCTCTGGCTTCGGATCGGCATAGCTCTGGCCATAGTGGCCATTTGGGGGGTGAACCAACAGGAAGAAGACCTTTCTCTCCCTGTCTCTCTCTCACTGTCTATAACTCTTATCTGTCAAATACAAAAAAAAAAAAAAAAAAAAAAAATGAAGGGAGGATGATCATAATTAAAAAAAAAAAAAAAAAAAGGGAGAACACCTCTTCCAGGTCTACACATTGTAACCACGATCTGAGTTAGCATTAGCACCTGGGAGCAACTGCGTCTAGCTGAGAAGTGTTGGTCTGGGCACCATCCCCGGATGCCTACGAACCTGCATCCTGAGGGATGAGCTGTTTTCTTGCTGGGAACTTTGTTTTAGCAGTTATCTTAAACTGACACAGTTCTAACTACCGTGGTTTTCTGACTGGCTTCTCGTTTCTATTCTGGTCAGGATTCATCCTCCACAGTGCAACCAGAAAAACAATCCTAGCAAAATACAAAGTTTTTTTTGTTTGTTTGTGTGTGTGTGTGTGTTTGTGTTAATCTGAGGCTTAAAATTCTCCATGAACTTTCTGTCACCCAGAGTATAAAGTTCAAACTCTTTAGCCCCTGTTCTAGATCCTCCAAGGACCCGGTCCTGGTTTGCATTTTAGAAACTGATTGCTCCTTGCACATCTCCTTGTCCCTTTTCTTTTCTTTTTTTCTTAATATATATTGAGTATGGAAAGAGTTGACTCCCTTCAGCTACATCTATTCTTTTCTTTTCTTTTTCTTTCTTTTTTTTTTTTTTTGACAGGCAGAGTGGACAGTGAGAGAGACAGAGAGAAAGGTCTTCCTTTTCCATTGGTTCACCCCCCAATGGACACTGGCTGGCGCACCGTGTTGATCCAAAGCCAGGAGCCAGGTGCTTCACCTGGTCTCCCATTCTGGTGCAGAGCCCAAGCATTTGGGCCATCCTCCACTGCACTCCCTGGCCACAGCAGAGAGCTGGACTGGAAGAGGGGCAACCGGGACAGAATCCGGCGCCCTGACCGGGACTAGAACCCTGGGGTGCCGGCACCGCAGGCAGAGGATTAGCTATTGAGCTGTGGTGCCGGCTGTCCCTTTTTCTTTTTTAAAAGATTTATTTATTTGAGAGACAGGATTACAGATGGACGACAGACAGAGAGAAAGATCTTCCATCTGCTGGTTCACTCCTCAAATGGTTTCATTGGTTGGAGCTGAGTTGAAGCCAAAGCTGAAGCCAAAGCCGAAGCCAGGAGCCAGGAGCTTCTCTGGGGTCTCCCACATGGGTGCAGGGGTGCAAGCACTTGGGCCATCTTCCACTGCTTTCCCAGGCCATCAGCAGAGAGCTGGATGGGAAGTGGAGCAGCTGGGACTCAAACTGGCACCCATATGGGATGCCAGCTCACAGGTGGAGACAGCCTACTATGCCATAGCATTGGCCCCATTCCTCTTGTCTTTGAAAAGTCTGCTTAAATGTCTCATTACCTATGGTGTAGCAGGTAAACCTGGCGCTTCAGTGGATGCTGGTTTTAGTCCCAGCTGCTCCACTTCTGATCCAACTCCCTGCTAATGAAACCGGGAAAGCAGTAGAAGATGTGCCAAGTCCCAGGGGCTCCTGCCACCCACGTAGGAGAACTGGAAGAAGCTCCTGGCTCCTGGCTTCGGCCTGGCTCAGCCCAGGCCATTGTGGCCATCTGGAGTGAACCAGTGGATGTGATGGAGGATCTATATCTCTCCTCTCTCTCTCTGTAACCCTTTCAAAATAATTGTAAAACATTTTAGAAAAAGAAAACTAGAGAATAATACTTAAATAAATATCTCATTGTCTATGAGACTTTTCTGAACTTCCTCTCGCCTCTGCCTCTCCCTTATGCTGCCTACTTGTTTCTGGAAGCAAAAGACAGATATTTTGTTATTCAGTTCTTTTTTTTATTTTTATTTTATTTTTTTTTTTAATTTTTGACAGGCAGAGTGGACAGTGAGAGAGAGAGAGAGAAAGGGTTATTCAGTTCTTAAACCGAGGGTTCAATGTTGTGTAATTCCTTTGGGGGCTACTTGCAGGGGAGATGCAGATGCAGCGCACACTGGAGTTCTGGAAGATGCCGGGGAGGTGACTAGGGTGGTACCCAACCGGGGACTCTCCTAGGCTTCCAGCGGCAGGGGGTGGGATGGGGGGTGGCTAGGGGGAGCACTTCCCTGATGTGGCTGCTCCCTGGCTCGGGCACTGCTGAGGGGAGTTGCCGTGTGGATAACTACATGATTTGCTTCACTCTACTGACATGCAGCTGTTTACTTAATGGCCTTCTAACTGGCCAGGAAAGCACTCAGTAGATGAAGACTAGTATTTACTTGTATCGCACGATATTTTGATTAACCCCAGCACGCTCTCCTTTCAGATAACTAGGTTAAGAAGCAGTGTATGAAGTTTCCTGTGATTCAATTAAATGCAATGTCTTGGTTGTAAAGAGGTAAAGGCCTATTTAAATTCTTATTTTATAGCAGTAAATTAGGCACTTGGTTAAATGAACTCTGATATATGGAAAGAATAACCCCACTGTAGGCAATATTTGTATTTGTCAAACCATTACTTGCTCACAATTCAATCAATTGAAGCATTTCTTGCAGTAACTTGGTTTACTGCTGATACTTGAATATAATTTATTAGATTAAAAATGTGTTCAGGTTGAATTAGTTTTATATTGCCACTCAGATCACTGAGTTTTTCTGTTGGATCTTTGTTGAATATTTGCAATCATCTGGCCCAATCCTCTGACTTAAAAAAAAAAAAAAAACTTATTTAGTTATTTATCTATTTGAGAGGCCGAGAGAAGGGGAGAGAGGGAGGAAGAGAGAAACAGAGAGCGCTCTTATCTGCTGGTTCGCTCCGCAGTGCGGGGCTGGGCCAGGGCTGGAGCCAGAAGCCAGAAGCCAGAAGGCAGGAATTCTGGAATCCAGTTACTTGAGCACTGCTGTGTTCCATCACCATCACATTAGCAGGGAACTGGGGTAAGGAGCTGGAGCTGGGGATCAAACCCAGGTGCTGTAATATAGGCTACAGGTGTCTTAGCTGCTAGGCTAAACACCCACACTGGGTATTTAAAAAAAAAACCCTTTCTTTTGTTCATTTTATTTGAAAGGCACAGAGACAGAGACAAGGAGAGAACTGCCATTTGCTGGGTCCCTCCCCAATTGCTTGCAACAGCCATGCCTGGGCTACGCCTAAACCAGGTCTCCCAAGGGGATGGCAGGCACCCATGTACCAGAGGCATCATCTGCTGCCTCCCAGGGTTGCGTTATAAGAAAGCTGTACTGGAAGTAGAGGAGCCAGGAGTCTAAGCAAGCACTCTGATCTGGGGATCAGGTATCTCAAGTCAAACCTTAACCACTGTGCCCAGCGCCCACCCCTGCTGACCGGAGCACTGGAGAGGTCAACTTGCTTGTCTAAAGTCAGAGGGGTATTTAGTGGCTGAGCTGACCCCAGAACCCAGTTGCTGACTGTATTTCCTGAATAAAGATCGGAAGATATGATTGACAAAGGCAGTTTTCGGTATTGTAAATTTATTTCACAACATTTGGTAATTCATTGAGCAAAGAGCTTACATCTTATGAGAAGATGAGGTTTGGTCTGTCCTACACTATCTAATTTATCTGGTTCCCAGGAACTCAACAGCATGGAGGGAGAACATCAGCTATCCCAGGGCTGGTGTCTGCTCCTCTCTTCAGCCCCTGGAGAAACTTCCGGGATTTGTCGCCCTGCCTTTCCCAGCACCTCTCCGCTGTCTGTCTTGGATCAGTCTCACTGCCAAATTATCACTCTGTGTTTGTTTGCCCTTGCAGAGAGGCTGGAGTTTGGAGTTGTGTGAAGGCGTTGAACTCGTCCCAGGGAGGGCAAGCTGTTCACAAACATGGATGTGCCCTCTTGGCTGGAGTCATTGCTGGAAAGTAGCCATCCGTGCACTCCAGCTCGTGAGCCGGCCCGCCTAACCCCCTCACCCTCCAGCCTGTGCTCTGCTGGCCTGGTCCTCAGCAGTGGCCTGGGAGTGGGACGGATGCATTGGAACTTCCAGGACAATGCTCTGTGTCCCTTTTCCCTTCTACTAGCTGAATGCCCTGGGGGATGGTGAGTTCAAAGATGGGCAGAACCGGGTCCTGTGGCACCACAGGATGAAGATCTGCCTGCTGGCTGGGAATTCCCCTTCCGATCGTCAGGAGAACAGAAAATAATCTTCAATTGCATTTGAATCTTTACACATTTTGGGTAGGCTACAGCAGTGTGAACATTGCCCTAAACCATCCAGAGGCTCTGGTTGTACAAAATTTCAGTTCTGCTTTGAAGGTACACGTTCACCTAAAAATTAGTTAACATGTATTTTTACAAAATATTTAATTCAGTTGAGCGCTCTGAGTGTTCAGAGAGGTCTCAATTTCCCCCAAGAGATTAATAAAGCAAAATGGATTGAGACACTTGATGAAGCATCTAATAAACAAATTACTACTTGTCTAAATTTTGCTGATATCATGCTGTTCACTTCCAAGCAAGTTCACTTTTAATTTTAATATCCTTGCTTAGAGGTGAAGGATTTGTTCTTGGGATATAGACTTTAATTTTTATGTGATTCTCGTGTTGTACTTGTGTTTATTTGCACTCCACCTTTCCCAAAAGAATTTGCAATGATGTATGAAAAATGACTTAGCAACAAGGTTAATAAAAGAAAAAAGGAGGCTATAGAAAAAGGGACGAGGGATATGTCCTCACTGTCATGGCTCACAGGGATGCTCTGACGGAGTTTCAACCTTGGGTCTAAGTTTCTTGGCAGGCGGGTAGGTGAGAGTCAATGATAAATTACAATCAGCCCTCAGAAAGGAGGAAGTGGGTTCTTGCCTCAGGGGAGACAAAGCTTTGTCTGGTTGCAAAGCCTTGAAGAACCAGCCCTCAATAGACCTACCAGGAGTGAAATCAGAATGGATTTGTATGACATCTCCAACTCAGTTTTATGAAATGAATCTTTGATGCCATTGCAAAGGAAAAACACTGGTAGGCTGTCATTACTGAAATCCTTTTGTTTATTTTGTTTCTACTACCTTAGCCCTTGGGAGCTTAAATGTTTGTAGATGAGGATCTTTGATATGTTCAGTTTAAATTTGATATGTTCAGTAAATTTCCCTGGGGGGCTGGGGCAGTAGAGCATCGGATTACACTGCTGCCTGCGCCATGCTGGCATCCCCTAGGAGCACTGGCTTGAGTTCCGGCTGCTCCACTTCAGATCCAGCTCCCTGCTAATGTGCCTGGGAAAGCATCAGAGGATGGCCCAACTGCTTGGGCCCCTGCACCCACATGGGAAGAGTTCTTATCTCCATTGCAGCCATCTGGGAAGTGAACCAGTGGATGAAAATTCCAACCCCCCCCCCTCTCTTTCCCTCTTTTTATAACTCTGCTTTTCAAATAAATAAAAATAAACCTTCAAAAAAATTTCTCTAGCTCAAGATGGGTTAGTTCTGGACTAAATTGTTTTTTCCCCTAAAGGCACTGTGAACAAAGTGTGCCATTAGTCAAGGTGCACTGATATTTGAAGGTGATTGTTTTATCTTCCTTGGGAGGGAATTTGGTTTTTGCAATGTATGAGCTTGGAATTCTCATAGAGTGAGGGTTTGTAGAATGGGATTCCTGTACTGTGGCACAGGCCACTCTAATTAGACTTTTTAGGAACAGGTGTTTATTTCTCAACGTACTTTCAAACGCTCCAGGAAAATTGCAGCTCGTTAGCCATCATCAGGCAAGAAGATTGAGCTCCAGTCAGAGGCCCCATATACTGAAAGAGGCCTTAGACAGGAACCCCAGTACCCTGATGCTTCTGAGCTTGATTCTTTACTTAACAGATGCCTCTTTTAAATACTAGTTCACTGTTTTCAATTTAATGCAACAAGACTCTGCTAAACACCTACAATAGAAAAGACCACTCCCCAAATATTTCTGAGCCCCATGGAATTCCTGCTTATTTCTGTATTTCCTTAAACCCTGGTTGCTTCCATCAAATACAGGTGGGTAATGTAAGAGAGATCAAAGTGAAATAAAATCAGGAATTATAATGTTAATCTCCAATAGAATAATGTTGTGCTCCGTATTGTTAATAAAATGGTGCAGTTTTATCTGTGGTGTGATCTACGCTCCAGACATCATCCTAGACTCTAGTGGCCCCTCACCATTGCTGGAAGCCAGGTGACCCCACGGCCCAACCACAAGTGTCAGCTCCAGCCCGATCTAATGGGATTCGCTGCTCCTACTTCCCTGCCCACCTGCCCCCTAGCAAAGGTTTAACAGGACTTGTTCCTGAATAGGTGCGCTCTTTCTTGATCTCTCCTCTCTCTCTCTTACCCTCTCCTCCTCTCTCTCACCCTCTCGTCCTCTCCCCCTGGCCCGTCGGGCTTTCCTCCCCCGACAATAAGCCTTTCCTCTAACTCCGGTGTTTGGTGTGTTTTGTGGCGGCCTTACACCGTGTGATTGAGTAGTGTATCGGCCTTTCTACTCTGGAAGCACTTACCGTTACCTTACGACTCATTGAGCTGCCTGCTGAATCAGACACTGGATGTTATAAATTTATTCTTATTATTTATTTAGTACCATCAGAGGAGTTGGTTCTCAGTGGGAATTAATAGCTCTGAAAGAATGAAACCTTCTCTTCAATGTTCTGCAAGGACAAGTATCATTCAGCCAATACTTGTCTTTGAGAGATAATCAATGGTAATGTAGGAAAATAGTAATGAGTCATCCATGAAAATCTTCCCAAATGAATAAATTAATCAAGACATTTCCAAAGTCTTAAAATATATATTGTTTTGACCTGGTTAAGTGCTGCCATTCAGAAATGAAAAGTTTGTGGGATTTTGTTAGCTAAGAAGAAAAGAAGACAAAAATCACTTATTGTTTCTTACCAATTGAAATTTAGACTCCTTTTCTCCTAAAAATTACCTGTTGTACCTTGAATTTATTCTTTCTTTTAAAATATATGAATACGGGTCCAGCACTGTGGCATAGTGGGTAAAGCCATCGCCTGCTGGGCAGGCATCCCATTTAAGCGCCCATTAGAGTCCAGGCTGCTGCACTTCTAATACAGCTCTCTGTTATGGCCTGGGAAAACAGTAGAAGATGGCCCAAGTCCTTGGACCCTGCACCTGTGTGGGAGACCCGGAAGAATCTCCTGGCTCCTGGCTTTGGATTGGCCCAGCTCAGGCCATTGTGGCCATCTGGGGAGTGAATTAGCAGATGAAAGACACCTCTCTCTCTCTCTCTCCCTCTCTCTCTCTCGGACCTCTTTGTAACTCTGCCTTTCAATTAAATAAATAAATCTTAAAAAATACATATGAATACTCTACTTTTGAAAAATGACTGATTTTATGTTGGTCATTGTCTTTCAAAAATGTATTTTATTATTGTTATGAGACTTGTAGAGTTGTTTCAACTTTTTAAAAAAATGTTGAAGTAGAGAATAACAAGCAAGTTCAAGGAGTGGCAAGATGGCGGAATAGGAAGGGAGCACATTGATAGTTCAGCAAGACACACAGGTTAATAAAAGTGGAGATACTGCAGGGTCAAGGAAGAGTAGGGGAAGAAACAGCAGAGGAAACTCTTCTGGAACTAGTGATTCACAGTGGACCTGCGTGGAGAGCACGGGAGCCCAAGTTCAGGACACCAGCGGAGGACTCAACGCACCAGTGCTGGAATGCAAGGTGAACGGAACCTCAATAGCCCGAGACACCAGCGGGCAAGCAGAAAGAGGAGACTAGAGGGAACGAGGCTTGAAGCTCCGTGGGGAAAAGTTCACCAGGCTAACTAGAAGAGAGAGAGGGAAAAAAAAAAAAAAGTGACCGATATGGACACGAGTTTCTCTCTCTCTGCTCACCCCTCAAAGGCGAGCAAGACAAAGAGCAGGCGCCATTTTGGACATATGTCATAAGCAGGGCGACCTCATGTCTGCACTGGCCCTGAGCCTAGCAGAAACACCTGACTCTGGGGGGAGGGGTGAAATAACAGGAGATTAGCATCTAACTTGGGAACCCAGTGGGAGACTGCAGGAGAATTGGAGCCCACACCAAGGGCAGCAGAGATTCCCTGTGTGGTCCTTGGGAAAGAGCTTCCTATCTCTGGCTCCTGTGGGTATATCATTCACCTGCTAACTACCTCCAATTACGTTCAGCTGTGTGGAATTACTTCCCTTTTGAATCAAAAAAAAAAAAAAAAAAAAAGAGAGAGAGAGATTTACCACGGCTAACCTGGGAGTGTCATCTTTGACACACCCTCAACCCTGAGGAACCAAACACAGCTCTCAGGCCACATTTATCTCAAGCCTCTAAGGCTCCACTGAAAGCAGACAGTCCACTTAATATAGAGCCATAGTGTAACAAGAAAAAACACCACAGTGAAGAAACCAAATATCTCCAACATGCCATACAACAAACGCAAAAACCAAGCTAACAAGAACAAGGAAGACACTATGACGCCCCCAAATGAAAAAGACACCCCAATTCAAGATCATGAAGATGATGAGATAGAAGAAATGCAAGAAGCAGATCTCAAAAAATTGATAAGAACATTAACAAGTTCTCAAAAACAAATTCTTGAACTACAGAAATCCTTAATGGACAAGATAGAAAATCTCTCTCGTGAAAATGAAATATTAAGGAGGAATCAAAATGAAATGAAACAACTAGTGGAACAAGAAACTGTGGTAGTGACAAAAAACCACAATGAAATGAAGAACTCAATAGATCAAATGACAAACACATTAGAGAGCCTTAAAAACAGAATGGGCAAAGCAGAAGAGAGAATATCAGACTTAGAAGACAGAGAACAGGAAAGGAAACAGGCAAACCAAAGAAAAGAAGAAGAAATTAGAAATCTAAAAAATATTGTCGGGAATCTACAGGATACTATTAAAAAACCTAATATTCGGGTTCTAGGAGTTCCTGAAGGCATGGAGAGGAAGAAAGGATTAGAAGGCATTTTCAGTGAGATACTAGCAGAAAATTTCCCAGGTTTGGAGAAGGACAGAGGCATCTTAGTACAGGAAGCTTATAGAACCCCTAATAAACATGACCAAAAGAGATCCTCACCACGACATGTTGTAATCAAACTCACCACAGTGAAACATAAAGAAAAGATCCTAAAATGTGCAAGAGAGAAACGTCAGATTACTCTCAGAGGATCTCCAATTAGACTCACAGCTGACTTCTCATCAGAAACCCTACAAGCTAGAAGGGAATGGCGAGACATAGCCCAGGCACTAAGAGAGAAAAACTGCCAGCCCAGAATATTATATCCTGCAACGCTCTCATTTGTGAATGAAGGTGAAATTAAGACTTTTCATAGCAAACAGAAACTGAAAGAATTTGTTGCCACTCATCCTGCCCTGCAAAAGATGCTTAAAGATGTGTTACACACAAAAACACAGAAACATGGTCACCAATAAGAAAGAAGGTAAAGGAAGGAAACCTCACAGCAAAGGATCACAGGAAGCTCAATTTCTCTTTGACATAGAATTAAACTCTGATGCTCTGTTAAAGCAATGTGTTAAAGTAATCTAAAAACAAAAAGCAATTCAAATCAATTGGCAATCTACAAAAAGAGTTAAAGATTTTAAAAGCTATTATTAAAATTGCTATATTGGTCTATTATGCTATGTTATATGTGTGTACATATTGTATGTTCACATGGGGAAATTTTATTAAGAGTTTTATTTTAAATGGCTTATAGATAAGATTGTCCATAAATTTAAGCTGCTAAAATCAATCAAAGATACATTTTAATTTGTGTGACCTGAATCTGTGTATCATATGTTTTAAACTTGTTGGTAGAAAGAAACTAAAAACATTTTATATGGTTGTGCTTAAGTTTACTGGTTAAACAACTACACCATGTTAGATATTTAAGAGGTGTTTCCAAATACATGATTCTTAAAATTTATAGAAGGCATTGGACCTTCTGGTAAATGTTTTCTTAAGTTGTTATCTAATGGTTGAAATGGTTTGCTAAGTATTCATGTAATATTGCTATTGTCAGCAAGCGATCTAGGACTTGCTCCCTCATTTCTCTATTCTAAGCCCAACTTATTCTTTCATTTCTCTATTCTCTTCAAGGTAGGAAACTAATTCTATTATGAAGGAATCTGTAGGATGCACAATTTAATCTTTAGACCTTATAAAAGAGATGGCTAACATTTTTCTGTAATAGCATAGCCAAAATAAGAACATAAATAATAATCTCATAGCTAGATTCACTTCGCCATCAGCGAAGTATACAGTAAGTAGAAAAAACCTCCCTTTCAGACCAAAGGGAAAGAAAGTTTTAAAGTGAGAATATAATTTTCCTCATGGGCATTGTCTACCTTAGAAAAACTACTACAGAACATGCCTGTGACTATAGACTTGTAGTTCAGGCCACCGAAGATTAGAGATGGGACTTGGGCACTCCCTTGTCTTGCATCCTCTGGTCTGCTTTAACACAAACCAGGAGGAAAAGAAAGCTAGGCATCAGAAGCAATGGGTGGCAGGCCTATTAATGGCTGATGTGTACAGTGATCTGCCCTCAAGGAGACCCAACAGGCCAGTCCACTGCAGTGGCTTTCAATGTGGTAAGCCTGGGCTTCAGCAGAAGTCAGCTTGTGAAGAGTCCTGGCAGCTCTGCCAAGAGTTGGATCACTGCAAATGGACCTGCCCTGGAGTCGAAGGATGCCCAGGTCAGAGCCACAGATCTTATTGGCTCTAAGTTGAAAAGCCCTTCACTGAGCCCAACTTCCAAAGTGACCACTGCAGCTGAGGGGATGGTCAAGTAGGGTCAGCAACATTGCAGGCAGAACTGTAAATTTCTTGTTAGAGATGCCCCCTGCCTTTACCTGGCCAGCTCTCCTCCCAGGCCAGCCAAGTAATGAAAGTCAACAGAGTGCCTTCCCCTAGGAGGTTCACACCTCCCTTAGGATATACCCCATGTGAAGAGATAGATAGGTCTGGGCCTCTTAACTTACAAGGCCTAAAGCCCACCAGATTATTATCAAGCCCCTTCTATCAGGTTCTATTTGCCTCTCAATCAGAAAACTTAATTGTAGCTTAGACAGCACCTTTCTTAGCTCCTCTAATAATGACTCTGTCCTTTGTTCTAGACCCTGTCTAGCACACTTGGGCCTCATTCCTTTGTAATCATAACCTCTACTCTACCACCAATGGCTCTACTCCCAACCTGTGTGTACTGATGGTCCTCTTCCCCACTTAATGCTGTATAATTGTTCAAACCTGGTAAATGCCACTCTTAGGATCATTGGTTACTATCCTCACCCTGTCTTTTATGACCTTGTCTAAATATGATCAGAGTCGGCAAACTTGGAAGGCTTCCATAGCCTTGGCAACTCATGACGAGAGCCTAGGGTGGTTACTGGCGCCATAAACTAGAGTGTCAATGTGTTGGGTCAACAACAGGTGCCACTGTGCACTTGCTCCTCATGTGGGATCTCTGTCCTTAATGTGCTGTACATTGTGATTTAATGCTATAACTAGTACTCAAACAGTATGTTTCACTTTGTGTTTCTATGTGGGTGCAAACTGTTGAAATCTTTATACTAAATTGATCTTCTGTATATAAAGAGAAGTGAAAATGAATCTTGATGTGAATGGAAGGGGAGAGGGAGCAGGAGAGGGGAGGGTTGTGGGTGGGAGGGAAGTTATGGGAGGGGGAAGCCATTGTAATCCATAAGCTGTACACTGGAAATTTATATTCATTAAATAAAAGTTAAAAAAAAATGTTGAAGTAATATGAGCTGCTGGTTTTTAAAAATATATTTATTTGATAGTCAGAGAGAC
Organism: Lepus europaeus; assembly: GCF_033115175.1. Taxonomy (NCBI): domain Eukaryota; kingdom Metazoa; phylum Chordata; class Mammalia; order Lagomorpha; family Leporidae; genus Lepus; species Lepus europaeus. The sequence goes on from NC_084828.1 coordinate 153,375,159, forward strand.
TATTAAAAATGCACACGTCTTCTGATTCATTCCCCAAGAGACCACAATTGTGGGGGAGGGGTGACTCCCAGGGTGTGCATTAACAAGAAGTTAGAATCAGGAACTGGAGCCAAATTGAACCCAGATACTCTGATATGAGATGCAGGGTCCCTAACAGGTGTCTTAACCACTAGGCCAAACTCCTGCCTGGGAACTGCTGTTTTTATATCAAAAAATGATCACCTGTTTACTTGGTCTCGGTTTTTCTTAATAGAAAATTTGCCAGCCTTTGGCTAATTTAATGAAACACATTAATCTATTAGAACATAGAGAAATAAATGGATTGTCTATTTGTCCTTGGCTAGCTTTCAATATGAATAATAACTGTTAGCTATAGACCTATGTATACAGGGTAAGAATTTTTCCTATTCAAAGTTAAATTTTCACCCACTTCCAAAACGACAGGCAAATGACATTGATGCCGTTTTGACTCATGATAGATTACAGTGGCAAAAACGACTATGAGCTTTTTAGGCGTGGAAGGCAAGCGCATAAGCATCTAAGGTTTTGACCTCTTGCCTTAGGTGTGAACATGTCTTCCTCTGCTGCCTCACATTCCTCTAGCTTAGAAGGCCAGCACTCATATATGCATTAGAGTGGCGGCACATCCCTGGACAGGGGATTTAGACTCATTGCTTTATTATGCAAATGACAGAGGCTATGCTAGGGGTGAGAGGGTTAATGACTACTAATTGGTGATAACAGGTTTCAGCCTCTACTGTCATTTTGTTCACTTAGTCAGGGAGATAGGCAAAAGGCTGAGGGCTCATTGAAGAGAGAACTCAGGATTTATGATTGGGGCTGATTTCACAGGTAGTATTTTCAAAACAGGAATAAACTGATGAAATTAAAGAAGGAAATAAAGATCACCCAAAGTTGTATAACTAAAGATAACGCTATTAACATTTTGCTGCACATAGCATTTAAACACTATTAACATATGCTCTATGCATATACAGTTTAAAGTTTTTTTCTTTCAAAAATCATGTTTTTATAGATGCCATTTTTTAAAAGGTTTATTTATTTATTTGAAAGGCAGAGCTACAGAGAGGTGGAGGCAGAGAGACAGAGAGAGAGGTTTTCCATCTGCTGGTTCACTCCCCAGATGGCCGCAATGATTGGAGCTGAGCTGATCTGAAGCCAGGAGCCAGAAGCTTCTTCCAGGTCTCCCATGCAGGTGCAGGGGCCCAAGGATTTGGGCCATGTTCTACTGCTTTCCCAGGCCACAGCAGAGAGCTGGATTGGAAGTGGAGCAGCTGGGACTCAAATTGGTGCCCATATGGGTTATTGGTGCTGCAGGCAGTGGCTTTACCTGCTACGCCACAGTGCCGGCCCCTATATGCCATTTTATACATGCTTTTTATTCCTTTAGCCTCATAAATTTCCTCTCTGTCAGTAAATAGACTTCTAAAATATTTATGGCATTGTACTCCATCATTTATTGCTATACCATCATTTATTTTACAAAACCTTCCGTTTTCAGACATATAGGTTGTTCCAAATTTGGGGGATATAATAAAAAATGCTGCAGTGAGCATCTCTACATACATATTTTTGTCCAATTAGTCTTTAAGATAAATTGCTAGAAGTAAAATTCCTATGTTAAAGGGCATACACCTTTTTAGGGTTTTTGTTGTATATTTAACATTTCTTTGCAGAATTTGTATCAATTTATACACCCATAGGGCATATAAAATTCCCTTTCCCTTCAGATCTTTTTTTTTTAAGATTTTTAATTTATTTATTTGACAGGTAGAGTTACAGAGAGAGAGAGAGAGAGAGAGAGAGAGAGGCAGGTCTTGCAAGGTGTCTGGCACATAACAAATCTTCCCAGGCAGACAAATCAATTAATTCATAGGCTTTTATTGGTATTCCACTCCCAGGCGAGGTTCCCCGGTCCCAACAGAGCAGGGGCAGGGGAAGTTGCCCATCAGAGATTGGGAGGGCATGGAGGTTAAAAGTTGAGGCAGGTCTGATCCTCATTGGTTGACCTTTAGGCACCCGTGGGGACCATGACAAGGACTTTTCTTCCCAGACGTGCAGGTAGGGACTCCCCATTCCTGGAAGTGCAGGCCTTCTCTCCTTGCAGATCCCAAAGCTACCAGGTCTTGCACCCACTGATTCACTCTCCAAATGGCTGCAACGGCCGGAGCTGCACCGATCCGAAGCCAGGAGCCAGGAGCTTCTTCCTGGTCTCTCATGCAGGTGCAGAAGCCCAAGCATCTGGGCCATCTTCTACTGCTTTCCCAGGCCACAGCAGAGAGCTAGAATGGAAGTGGGGCAGCCGGGACTTGAACTGGCACACATATGGGATGCCGGCATTGCAGGCAGTGGCTTTACCCACTATACCACAGCGTTGGCCCCTATTTATATATCTTCTAAATGCTGGGTCTTAGTCCACCTGTACAGGATGGACTGGGTCTGAGGAAAGGTAAGTGCGCCGCTCGCCCGTTCCCGTCTCCCGATCCCGGAGACAATCAGACGCAGCGGGGAGCCAAGTCTAGCAAGGACTCATTTACTTCGTGCGAAACAGAACCTTTTATAGTACAAAACTGCAGAGTCATTGGGACAGGGCTAAGGACCAACCAATCACTTAAAAAAATCACCTTACAGGGGGATTTCTATAGGACTAGCCATATGTCTATACACTTGTTATTAGTTTTGTTACCTCCCCTGATGTTGCGCAGCCAATTAGTTTTAGTGGTAAACAACTTTGGATTCCGCCCACCTTACTTCCTTTGGGCACCATCATGTAACTAATTTCCCCACACTAAAGATTTATCTATTTATTTGAAAGTCATTGCTACAAGGAGAAAGGGAGATATAAAGAGATTGAGAGAACTTCCATCCTCTGGTTCACTCCCCAGATGGCTGCAACAACCCGGGCTGAGCCAGGCTGAAGCCAGGAGCTTCTTCCAGGTCTCCCACAGTGCAGGGGCCCAGGCACCTAAGTCATCTTCTGCTGCTTTTCCTAAGCCATCAGCGGGGAGCTGGATCAGAACTTGAAGTGGAGCAGCCAGGACTTGAAGTGGTTCTCATATAGGCTGTGGGCCTTGAAGGCTATGGCTTTACCCGCTATGCCAAAACACTGGGCCCTATTTATTTATTTATAGATTTATTTATTTTATATGAAAGGCAGAGTTACAGAGAGAGGAGAGAAGGAGAAAGATCTTCCATCTGCTGGTTCACTCCTCAAATGATCACAACAGCCAGGGCTTGGCCAGGCTGAAGCCAGGAGCCAGGAGCTTCTTCCTGGTCTCCCACACATGTGCAGGTGGCCCAGGCATTTGGACCATCCCAGGTCATTAGCAGTGAGCTGGATTGGAAGTGAAGCATCCAGAAATGGAACTGGCGCCCATACAGGATTCTGGCACTGCAGGTGGTGGCTTAACCTGGTACACAAGAGCACTGGCCCCTTATTTATTTATTTTTAAAGATTTATTTATTTATTTGAAAGGCAGAGTTACAGAGAGGCAGAGGCAGAGGCAGAGGCAGAGAGAGAGAGAGAGAGAGAGAGAGAGAGAGAGAGAGAGGTTCTCCATCTGCTGGTTCACTTCTGAAATGGCTACAAGGAATGACCAGAGCTTAGCTGATCCGAAGCTAGGAGCCTGGAGTTTCTTCCAGGTCTCCTATGTGGGTGCAGGAACCCAAGGACTTGGGCCATCTTCTACTGCTTTCCCAAGCTATAACAGAGAGCTGGATTGAAAGTGGAGCAGCCAGGACTCAAACTAGCACCCATATGGGATGCTAGCGTTGCAGGTGGCAGCTTTACTTGCTACACCACAGTGCCAGCCCCCCTTATTTATTTTTTTAACACAGTTATACCTATCAGTCTTCCTTTGGCATCATTATCTGGAAAGACTTTACCCATTCTAACACTTAAAAATATTTGCCTGTGATTCATTTAATGGTTTTAATTTCTATATTAAACATTTAAATCATCATAAAATATTTCACAAGCAGAAAGTGCTGTGAAGAATAATATAAGAGAGGCAGGATATATTATAGTTAAGTGCAAGTCTTTGAGTCAGATTTCATGGGCATGGTGCTTTGAAAATAAGTGCACAAATTCTGCGACATTGCTCACTTAGAAAGGTGGCTTATTATTACTCGTCTCTGGAATATGGGCCTCATTTGGTGACTCACTTTTAATGAGTAGAATATTGTGGAAATGATGGAGTGTACCTTTAGACATTAGCTCATAAAAAACATTGAGCCCTGTTTCTCTTTGTCTCTCCCCACCTGCACCTCTGGGGAATGTGACACCCTAGCCACAAAGACTGTCAGTCAAGCCTATGAAGCCGTCCCCCTAGTAAGGAACTGAGGCCTTCTGCCAGTAGCCAGCAAGAACCCAATGGAGGCTTCACAAATTTGCAAGTGCATCCCCAGCCCCGTCAGACTTCAGGTAACTGTAGCCCTGTTGTCTGTAATATCAGGGCAGACCCTGGGACATAACGACTCAGCTAAGTTGCTGCTGGCTTCCTAACTGCAGGGGATAGTAAACATCTGATGGTAAGACTGCTACATTTGGAAGAATTGATTTGTTATAGGCAGCAATAGATGATGGACACAATGGGCATGCGTCTTCAAGTTACAAGATTTTGTGTTTTAGTTTCCTTCTTTGAAAATGAATAAAATGATAAAACTGTCTTTGAGATAGCTCTAACATTTAAGTGAATTAATGTGTGTAGTGCTGGAGTCTGCTATGTGTTGAGTTAAAGTTTTTGCTATTGTTTAACAAATACTCATGTATCCTCACCCATCTTAAGAAATAAAATGTTGGGCAGGCACTCTGGCGTAGCAGGCTAAGACTCTACCTGCAGTGCTGGCATCCCATATGGGCACCAGTTCAAGTCTGGCTGTTTCACTTCTGATCTAGCTCCTTGCTGATGGCCTTGGAAGGCAGTAGAAGATGGCCCAAGTCCTTGGGTCCCAACAGCCACATTGGAAGAAGCTCCAGGCTCCTGGCTTCCTATCAGCCCAGCTGAGTGCCATTATGGCCATTTGGGGAGTGAACCAGCAGACGGAAGATCTGTCTCTGTCTGTACCTCTGCCTCTCAAATAAATAAATCTTAAAAAAAAAAAAAGAAAGAAAATGTTACTGATAGAAGGCCCATTTATATTTCCCCTTAAATGTATATAATTAACTACTTAAACACTAAGAAATCATTTTGTTCATGGGGTAAGGTAAGAAGCCAATAAATCTTTTTTCCCCTAAAATGATAGCCAATTTTCTCAGCATAATCTGCTTAATCCTCTGTTGCTTGTTTCCCATTGATTTGAAGACCCTGATCTTAATGCATTTATTACTTAAATGTACTTTCTTTTGTCTTGGGATTTCTATTATATTCTATTAAGTGGTGTCTGTTAAGCCATTAGATACATATTGTTTCAATTATTATAACTTTATGGTGTGTTCTGATGCTGACACACAATTCTCCTTCAATTTTTTTAAACATTTTATTTATTTATTTGAGAAGCAGAGTTACAGACAGCGAGAGGGAGGGGGAGAGACAGAGAGAAAGGTCTTCACTCCCTGGTTCACTCCCCAAATGGCCACAATGGCCAATCCTAAGCCAGGAGCCAGGATCCAGGAGCTTCTGGGTTTCCCATGTGGGTAAGGGGGTGCCTTCCAAGGCCATAGCAGAGAGCTGGATTGCAAGTGGAGAATCCAGGACTCGAACCATTGTCCAAATGGGATGCTGGCACTGCAGCTGGAGGCTTAGCCTACTGTGCCACAGCACTGGCCCTGAAATTCTACTTCATTATTAGGGCATGGCCTCCTATGACTTCCTAATCACTAGGGATTCTCGCAGGGGTGGGAAACTTTTATCTACCAAGGGCCATGTGGGTATTTATAACATCATTCATGAACCATACAAAGTTATCAAGTTAAAAATTAACCTGCGGCCGGCACTGTGGCATATTGGGTAAAGCCACCACCTGCTGTTCTGGCATCCCACATGGATGCTGGTTCAGGTCCCAGCTGCCCCCACTTCTGATCCAGCTCTCTGCTATGGCCTGGGAAAGCAGTGGAAGATGGCCCAAGTCCTTGGGTCCCTGTACCCGCATGAAAAGACCCAGAGGAAGCTCCTGGCTCCTGACTTCGGATCAGCTCAGCTCCAGCCGTTGTGGCCAACTGGGGAGTGAGCCTCTCCTCTCTCTGTGTAACTTTGACTTTCAAATAAATAAATCAATCTTTAAAAAAAATAAAATTAAACTGCTATAGATTTTCTGAATTTCAAATTCCGCCTGTGGTTACCTTGGTAAGGCCAGACCAGATGATTTTGTGAGCCCTATAGGTTCCCCGCCCTGCTAGCGAATAAAATGTGATAAAAGTGATGGCGTTACTTTTGGAGTTCAGTTACAGGAAGGCTGTGGCTGCTGTCTTGGGTACCCTTTCCTATTTCGTCCCCTGCTTTCAGAGAATCTGTTGTGGGAAAGCTTAGGTAGATAACTTTAAGTTCAGGAGCTGGAAGCCACACCTCCTTCGCTCTGTGTTACCATGTTCATCTACCTGTCAATGGGGGGGGGGCAGTCCCCTCCCCAGGAAGTACCACCTCTTACCTGGGACATGGGGGTGGGACCACGGAAGCACTTCCCTTTTCCTAAGCTCATAGAAAAGCTAGGAAGAGCGGGAACTCTCCCTCTCCTCCTGGTGGACTCAGGACGAGCGGAGCAGGGTGTGATAATTTCTTCTTTGGCCCCACTTTTCTGAAATAAAGCCTTAATAGGCCTGGGTATTTTTCTCATGTTGTAGATAAGGTTTATCACACTGCATGACGTGTTTGGGCCTGTATTTAGAATTCTTCTCTAAGTAAAAGACAGGAACCTGGAAAACTAATTTAGGTCCAGCCCCAGCCCCAGCCCCAGCCCATAACAAAACCAGTGCCTTGGTGTGAGCTGCACAGTGGGGAGCTGCGTGTGGCCAGGGGACAAATAGGACCTTCTATCAGAGTGGGAGGAACGTGCATGTCAGCTTAGAAGTGCACCCATCCCAGGTCAGCCTTTGCCTGAGGCCACAGCCCCGGGCTGATACTTTGCAGGTTTTTGAGAGAACCTGAGCCCAAAGCACCAAGCTAAACAGAGCTTGGTTTGCTGATTCACAGAAGGCGAGACTATGGAAGTTTGTTTTCTTAAGCTGCTACATTTTGGAGTAACTTGTTACACAGTAACAGATTGCTAACACAATTATTCTTTTTAAATTTTTTTGGATTTTTTCCCTATTTATATTTTCACATGAACATGAGTTTGTCTTGTTCCAAAAACTTTCTGGAGGACTTTAATTGGCATTAATATTTCAAAATCATTTTTGGGGCTAGTTGATACTTCTATAATGAGTTTTCTGATACAGAACATTGTGTTCCATTCAAATTATACAAGACTTCTTCTATATGCTTCAAAATTTTGAATTTTCTTTATAAATATTCTTTATTAAGTTTATTATTAGCTATTTGGTACTTCTCATTGGTATTATGAATGGGAATAATTTCTTCTTGATTATTGTTTGTATGTAGGAAATGAATTGGTTTTTGTACATTTTCCCAGTAATCTACCACTTAATTGAATTTTATTCTTAGTTCTCAATTGTTTTCCATTATGTTTCATGGGATTCTATATAGACAATGATCTACTGTTCTATTTAAAGCAGACTTAAACATACTGAGCGGGGAAGCAGAAAGTGTGTGTGTACATACCATGTGCAATGAGATGATGACGCGGAGCCAAGAATTTAGAAAGAAATAAAAAGTAAGTAGCGACGTTTTGTTCATTTCTCTCTTTGTATCATCTAGCAAAGCTCCTAGGGTATAAAAGTTGCTGTGTGGATGGTAAATGAATGAATGAATGAACAACAAAAAGCCCTACCTTCCCCCTAGTTTGCTGCCGTCATTCTGCGTTAACATCCTTTTTTGGGCTAGCTCAACCTGAGTTTCCACTGTGTCCTGAGCTGAGCCCATACTGGGTGTGACATCTGCTAAGTCTCCAGTATTCCACCTAACATGATCTAAGTAAGTGCAAGCCTTAGCCTAAAGGACCCAAGGAGCTGTTGAAGGGGACAATATGAGTTCAATTTAATCATTAGAGAATAGATTGAATGCTAGATTGTGTGTTACTTCCCCAGCCCCACATGGGGCTGATGTAAAATTTGAGCTGTGCTCACGCAGAGGATTCTGACTGGTGCTAATGCATGCAGGGTGTATGAGAAGGCAATGTTCAAGGGGAAGTCAGGGTTTTAGGTAAAAGAGAGAATCCGATGCCCATTCCAAAGGGCAAAGAGAAGCACAAAATCAGGCAACAACTCGGAACACGGGGTAGACAGAAAATTTCACCAAGAACATGTTGGCACCAATGTCATAAGGAAAATAGTGGTGATGGGGGAATTCGGTATGTCCCTGTGCCAAGTGTGGGACTGGGGGCAGCTATCGAGTGCTGGGAGGAACCTTGCGGGTCTGGGCTGGACTGAGTGCAAGGGAGCATTATTCAGAGCAGATATGTGGAAGTCTTGGTTCTGCAGGCCAAGGTAAGGACTCGACTTGTCTTACCCAAAGTGCGAGGGGAACAAATGGGAGTTTTTCAGTGGAGGAGAGACACAGACTGATGTGCATCTTTAATAAGTCCTGTCTGGCTACAGGGTGGACACTGGGTTGGGACGGGATCTGAGAGCACTGCTGGGAGCACGCTGCGGTGAGCAGTACGGAGGTGGTTCTGGGCTGGAGTAGCTCAGTGGTGAGGGAGAGGCGGGCTGATAGTCAGTGGGGCTTGTTTGGAGGAGGAATAAAGGAGAAATATTCTCCAGCCAGAGCATTGAGGCCCCTTGTCTGGACTCAGTTTGACTTCTTTGTCATTCTGGGGAGGATTAAAGACTGCAAAGTGGAGGTGAGCACACTCCAGCAGCGTGGGTGAGTGGCCATCTGGATGGAGTTTTGTGGCTGCATTAGAAGGCTTAGCATCAGGAAGGATAGTTATGGCCCTGTGAATAAAGTTTTTATGCTAATAAGTTCCCCCCAACCTTTAAAGTATATTTTCCAAATTATAATATAAAACAAATTTACTATAATAAAAATAGTTATTTCTGATATTTTCCAGATAACCCCATGTAAAAATTTTAGGTGGGCATTATACTGTTTGTTTTATATGGTGAAGAAACATTATAGGAAAATGTCTTTTAAATAAATGCATAACCATACTTAGAAATTTGGAAGTTTTATGGCCTGTTTTCTTAAAAATTATTTTTCATTGTAATTTTTTCCTTTTAATTCTAATATATTCTGTAAAAAAGTATTATTGCTTTCCTGCCTGTAGTTGAGCCTATTATAAATCTGGTTAAATTAATGTGAAGTTAATGGCTATATTTTAGAATAACCTCTTAGAACATAATAGTTTTATTGGAACAAAACTATTTTTTGCCAAAATTATGTGGAACTAATGAAAAATTAATTGCTTTATAAAAAGCTGGCTTTTATCTAAAACTAATAATTCCTGTACATCTCTTAATCCTCCTACAAACAGTTGGCAGGAAATAAAATCTAAGTTTACCAGTTCAAATTCCCTAAGATTCTCAGAGTCATTTTTATTTTTGTGTGATCCAACCTTTTAACTTTTCACAACTTTAATCTTAAAAAAACAGATTTCTAATTAAATTCAGGCACATTAGTCCCCCAAAGGGGAGTTAGAAATACGAGAATAACTCAGACTTGGGTCCTCTGAGCTAACACTTTTCCTTTCTTTACTGTTCATGCTGGTGTTTTTATATATCTCTCTCTAATAAAATATAATGATTTTAATCTTTTAACTTGATGCCTGGAATGATGCCTTTTATCTGTTGTTTACCGAATTTCAGTCCATAAATAAATCATGGAACAAAGTAAATTACTTAATCCTGTGTTTGATTTGGAAACATATTAAGAAATAGATACAGAAGGGGAAGAATTGCTTCAAGCCTCTGAATTGCTCATACTTTTATGATTTTTGCTTTGCACTTGAACACATCAAGGTGTCATATCAATAACAATTGTACACAAGAGTCACATTTGGAGATTCTCTAAGTTTGTGCTACTTTCTGATGAGGATATATGCGAGTAAAAACCCCCAAACTGGCCTTTGTCATCAGCACTCCCCACGAACCTCCTGTTTTAATAAGACTCCATTCTAGTAGATATCTATTGAGCGAGAGGGTTATTAATCCCCAGCTACTTTTAAAAATGAGATCACATGCGATTATTTTTATCTCCTCGACTTGGTTTAGTAGGAAAGGCTTTCTTAACACTGCGAAAGAGAAAAGGAAAACGTTACCCAACTCAATTTGTTTATTAAGCTCTTTGAGCACAAAAGGGAAATAGTCCAAATTTCAAAACAGGTTTGGAGAATGCGATACGTGTGTTATCCAGACACTCTCTCCTCCACAGACTTCTCCCCTCAAAAATGTGTTTTTCGTACAGAGAATGGACCCTTGTTTCCTAGGTTAATTGCTGGAAGATGATGAGGTTTGGTTGCATTTTTAGTAATTTCCGGATTCTATTCCAGGACATTTGGGATAGAGCCCAAGAGCTTAGCATGTTTTCCTTTTTTCATGGTAAAATTGTGCAAATATGCATTAGAGTGTGAAAACAAACAGTCTAATACATTTTTGCAAAGCTCTTTATGTTTACTGTTTATTGCAGATACCAGATCCTAATTAAAATGCGCTAACAAAAGCCAAGATACAAAGAACAAAGATATAACGAAACTTCATCTTTATAAAATATTTGTGATTAATCCTGAGGGATGTATGGCCTCATAGCACCGCCGTGGAATTTTAAAAGGCTTCTTCAACCACACAAGGAAGGCAATACAATTCAGTACTGTCAAGTGGTTCAAGGAAGACAAACCATGCCCTGTTTATTTTGGGGTGCTATCTACTTCTTAGATTCTTTTTTATTTATTTATTTATTTAGACAGGCAGAGTGGACAGTGAGAGAGAGAGACAGAGAGAAAGGTCTTCCTTTGCCGTTGGTTCACCCCCCCAATGGCCGCTGAGGCCGGCGCACCTCACTGATCCGAAGCCAGGAGCCAGGTGCTTCTCCTGGTCTCCCATGGGGTGCAGGGCCCAAGGACTTGGACCATCCTCCACTGTACTCCCAGGTCACAGCAGAGAGCTGGCCTGGAAGAGGGCAACCGGGACAGAATCCAGCGCCCCGACCAGGACTAGAACCTGGTGTGCCGGCGCTGCTTAGCCTATTGAGCCACGGCACCAGCCTTAGATTCTAATAATTCTTTAACTGAAGATCTTGAGTTCTTTTCAATAGATACATGAAATGAATAGAATCCACTTCAAAGAAGAAGTGAACAAAAGAGGAGACATTAACAGCATATTTTGAGGAGAGAGGGATTTATATTTGTGCTTTTCAGTGGGCAGTTTCTATATGAGTGTGGGAGAAATTATTTTCTGTGATTTGCATATTCAAGAGAACTGGATTTTAGAACTTTGAAGGGCAATGTCGGTTAGTGGAAAGGGTAAGAAATTTGGAGTCACATCAACTTGAATTTGAGTCTTGGCTCAGTTGCCTTTCACCTTTGTGTCTTGGGTCAATGATTTAACTTCTTTGTGTCTAGCATGGGGATAATAATCGTGATCTTAGAGTTGTGAGCATTAAGATAAGCCAGAGGCAAACCTGAGGGATCTTCAGAAAGTTCATGGACAATGTGTATTGTTAAAAAACTATGCATGGCTTGCAAAAGTTTTGCATCATAATGAAGTTATCTTTTAATTGCATTTTCCCATGAACTTATTGAAGTATCTATGTACCATATTTCTTCTTCTTTTATTTATTTTATTTTTTTTTGACAGGCAGAATGGATAGTGAGAGAGAGAAAGACAGAGAGAAAGGTCTTCCTTTTTGTCATTGGTTCACCCTCCAATGGCCGCTGCAGCCGGCATGTCACGCTGATCCGAAGCCAGGAGCCAGGTGCTTCTCCTGGTCTCCTATGCGGGTGCAGGGCCCAAGGACTTGGGCCATCCTCCACCGCCTTCCTAGGCCATAGCAGAGAGCTGGCCTGGAAGAGGGGCAACCGGGATAGAATCTGGCGCCCCAACCGGGACTAGAACCTAGTGTGCCGGCGCTGCAAGGTGGAGGATTAGCCTGTTAAGCCACGGTGCCGGCCACCGTATTTCTTCAATAGCAAATGCATAGCTCAACCTGTGCCAAGTGAAGTTGAAGGAAACTGGAGAATCCAGTGAATGAGGGACCTGAAACATAACTTCAACCTGTCCCACTTTGCTTGCATTTACCATTTTTCTCTCGGACAGAGATGACCTTTTTCTGTCTGTCTGTTATAGAATGTTAGATTTCAGGGGAAGGGCGCCATATGTTTTGAAGTTGGAGAAAACTCGTGAATGAAAATCCTTAATGAACTGCAGCGCTTCTCAAAGTGTGGTCCTTGGACCAGTGGCGTTAGCATCACCCGGAAAACAATGAAAATTGTAGATTGTGGGGCTTCATCCCTCACATCTGCTGAATATGGCGGTGGGGCCCGGTAATCTGTGTTTTAATAATCTCTCTTAGTGGTCAGCGTGAAACTCACATTAAATATTGAGAGCCACTGATGTATGGAGGTTTTTTGTTTTTGGGATGTGTGTATGTGTGTGTTGGGGGGAGGGGAGTTCCTTTCTCTGAAACAGCAACCTTAGCAACACATGCATCTCAACATCTTCAGGGGTCTTCTGTCTATGTACCAAAGTGATCTTGGGAGATAATATGTCCTAGTGTTTAAGAACATAGGACGTAGTCAGACCATCTTACTTTCTATCCCTGTCCATTGCATATTGCTTCTGAGTCCTTGGGCCACACAGCTAAGGTTTCTGTGCCTCTTATTTTCTTCTGTAGAATAGAGACAGCAACAGTGTTACACCTCGCAACATTTTTGAGAGCCTGATACACTTAGTACCAAACAAAGAGAGAGAGTTCTGAAGAAGTGTGTCATTATTTTATGATTTGATAAATATAAAGGACATTATAAAATGTGTAGAAGTAGCAAACCAGTCAGTTTAGAAGGGGTTGAATCTCAAATTATGGCATTTTTTTTCAGTCCTTTAAAATTCCTTCAACAATTTTTTTAAATAAATGTGATTTACTTATTTGAAAGGCAGAATACCAAAGAGAGAAAGAGGAAGAGGGAGAGAGAGCTCTTTCATTACCTGGCTCACTCTCCAAATACAACAGCTGGGGCTGGGCCAGACCAAAGCTAAGAGCCAGGAATTCCATGTGGTGTCCTGGTGTGTTAGTAGGAAGCTAGCTAGGAAGTGAAGGCAGGACTGGGTCCCAGGCACTCTGATACAGCATGTGGACTTTACCTAATATATACTAAGCTGATCTTCTGTATACAAAGAGAATTGAAAATGAATCCTTACATGAATGGAAGGGGAGAGGGAGCGGGAGAGGGGAGGGTTGCGGGCGGGAGGGAATTTACGGGAGGGGGGAAGCCATTGTAACCCATAAGCTGTACTTTGGAAATTTATATTCATTAAATAAAAGTTAAAAAAAAAAAAAAAAAAAGTGACAGCTTACCTTGCTGGGCCACAACACTTGTCCTTCAACACGTAGAAGCCCAGTGTAAGCCAGGCATTGTGAAAAGTAGTGGAGAGATGACAGAGACTAAGGAAGATATGATCTTTGTCTACATGATACTTAAAGGGAAAGAGAGAGGCATTAAAAATAATTTTACAGATAATTAACTGCATTGTGATGGGCTGTGAAGGGCAAGTATAGCCTGCTACGCTGATAGTGTCTAACTGATAACCTTAACTCCTCATACAGTGGAGGTGGTAGAGGTTCAGGGATGGGTGGGTATTTGTCAGGTAAAGAAAAGGGTGAGACAAACCTTCCAGGGAGAGAGAACTGTACGTTAAAGACCTTGAGCTGGAGAGGGCCTTGATGCTTTGAGGGAAGTAAAAGAATGTGGTGTGGTGTAGGGGCCAGTGTAATGGTACAGCAGGATAAGCTGCTGCCTGTAATGTTGGCATCCCTGTGGGTGCCAGCTCGAGTCCTGGCTGCCCTACTTCCAATCCAACTCCCTGCTGATGTGCCAGGGAAAGCAGTAGAGATGGCCCAAGTACTTGGGCCTCTGCATCCACATGAGAGACTGGAATGGAGTTCCACAGCATCCTGGCTTTGGCCTGGCCCAGTCCTGGCTGTTGTGGCCATTTGGGGAGTGAACCAGCAGATGGAAGGTCTCTCTCTCTCTCTTTCCCTCTCTCTCCCTCCCTCTCTCTCTCTCTCTCTCTCTCTCTCTCTCTCTCAGTAACTGCCTTTCAAATGAAAATAAATAAATCTTAAAAAAAAAGTTGGTATGGGTAAGGGAGCAAGACAAGACTGAACTTTATCTCAATGGAGGAAAGTTAAAACAAGAGGTGACATTCTCTCCCCCTCCCCACACTAAAAGGGAGAGAAAGAATAGGTTAAGAGGGGCCAAAGATGCTGGAAGGAGATTGGTGGTGTGGAACTGGAGAACACAACAGTAGTGACTTGAACTATCATAGTGGAGGGGATGGAGAGAGCTAGTAGAATTGAAGAATTGTAGTCTTGGTGAGACATGGGGTAGGAGAAGGATGTGTCAAAGATGTGTCCCCTGGACCCTTGCCTCCAGTAAGGAGCACCTAGAAGTAGAAGGTTTGTAGGAAGATCCCGAGTTCAGCTGAGTACAAGGGACCATGGGAGGGAAATCAAGGAAAGTTGTAGAGTACGCAGTGGGTGATGGGAATCCAGACAGCAGAGGGCTGGAGTACTCTGCCACACAGGGCATGGGAGCTGAACATGTGGGAATCAGTAAGATTGTCATGGTAGGATGTAGACAGGAGAGTCTAGGATTGAGCTGTACAAAATATTAACATTCACACATCAGGTAGAGGAAAACCAGGCCAGAAAGGAAAAACAAGGTGGAGAAGTGGAAAATCAGGCTGGGATGTCACAGAAGGAAAGGGAAGAGAGAGCTCTGAGGTAGAGGAGGGGCCAACAGCGTTCAGCAAGATGCGAGCTGAAAGGCATCCTATGATTTGGCTACAGAAAAGGGTGCTTGGTGACCCTGGTAGAGCAGTTTCAGGGCAAAGTGTAGAGTGAACGAAAAATGAGGCAATCTTGAAGTGAGACATATTTGATTGGACTGGAGCAACCACAAATAAAAGGATAGCTATAGGGTCCTAAGGAGCAGAGTTATCTGTAGAAGAGAGAGTTGAGCATGTTTGAAGAATGATAGAGAGGTCAGGGGACAGGAAGGAAGAGAAGACATGGGAAGAGGCCCCGCCGATGGGGGATGTCTTGAGGGAGCAGGAGGAGAAAAGTATCATAGATGGCGGTGAGTCTCCTCCAGTGTCCCAGGAGGTCAGGGGCTGGGGCAGGTACACATGTGGTGCGTTTGTAGACTTGGTGGTGAGACGCTGAGAGGTCGTTGTCTGGTGTCTTCTGTTTTCTCTGTAAAGGAGTGGGTGGGCAAGGCCATCTGCTGAGTGTGAAAGAGGAAGTGTGAAGGTCAGAGACTTAAGGAAAGTGAAGCTTGTTTGAAACAGTCGTTGACAGTGCCAGAGAGGGGTGGTTGGAGAAATGTGGCGTGGTTATGGCTCAGAGTCAGGGAGCCAGAGGAGATTGGTGGGATCTGTGTGTGACCTAGAGATAGGGAAGTACCAGTCAAATGCAGAGAGAGAGGAAGAGTGTGTGGGCAGAGAGGGCACGTGTGGATAGTAAGGAGGTATGGGGAAAAGGATTGGAGGAAGTTCCCAAGTGGGACAGCGCGGAAGGTGGCAGGGGGGAGGCATGAGAGAGTGGTTAGCAGAGAAGCCAGAATCGGGATTGGGGGTGGGGGAATGTGAGCAGCTCCAGCGTGTACTGAGCTAGTGGTCCACCAGGTGTCGTCTCTGGACAGGCAGGAGTCAGCACAGAAGTGTCACCTGGCAACATGTCAGAAATGCAGATTTTGGACCTAGACCTTACCTATCAGACACTCTGGGGGGTGGGCCTAGTGACTTGCATTTTACTGAGCCTGTCTAAGAGAGGTCGATGCATGCTAACGCCGGAGAACTGGAGTTTCAAACGCTGGGGAGCCGTTGGTTATGATCCCTTTTCAGCAGCATGATGACTCGGCCACAGGCAGGATTAGAAAGCTGCACAACCACGGTGTGGAGGATGGAGGGGCCTGCTTGAGGACCTCAGCTAAAAATCTTAGCAGGGCCAATCCTTCATTTGGATTACTCACCCTGGGCTGGCTCTTCCTTCCAATGATCATAGGTTGGCCGCAGCCATCTGCCTCCAGGGAAAATGCCCAGTGGGCACCCTCTCTAACAGCCCTCTGCTGTTGCCTTGGTCCACAGTCTATCCTCACCATGCCCTGGCCTGTGCTTCCTGGACCTTCACCGGCCCAGTTTCAGCCTTCTCAGCTAATGTCAACATATTACATGAATCAGACTCTGTCATGTGCCATTCTTTGAATGGATGGTTCTAGAGGTCCTGGGAAAGAGTACCAATCAAGTAGTAACCCTGAGACATCTTGGGACAAGATTTGTAAATTTTGAGATGAAGCTGTACCTTGTATCCCCTTGCATTGTAAAGAAATTCTTAATTTTTTAAAAAAAATATATAACATGGTCATATCTCTCCAGAAAGGGTCAGGAAGCAACCTGTGTCTGATAAAAAGAACATACCCAAAAGCTTCCCCCAAGACGAGTAAGTATGTGACAGAACACCTGGTGTGGGGCCAGGCATTTAGCCTAGTGATTACGATGTCCACAACCCATATCAGAATACCTGGGTTTGATTTCCAGCTCTGACTTCTGACTCCTGCTAAGGCAGACCCTGGGGGGCAGTGGACATGGTTCAAGTGATCGGGTTTCTGCCACTTATGTAGGAGACTTGGATTGAGTTCCCAACTCTTGACTGTTAAGGGCATTTGGGGAGTGAACCGATGGATGGGAGCTCTGTCTCTCTGTCCACCTGCCTCTCTAAAAAGCAAACAGACAAATACATGGTATGGGATAATATAAGTCCTTCAAGTTATACAGCCTATCCCTCTCTTTACAATTAAACTTTCTTGGTGAGTTGGCTACTCTGCATTTCATTTCATTTGGACATGTGAGGAAAATCATTTCCCTACAGGAACTAACTGGATTGGCATAACCACTAAAAGACGAAATCATTTCATAGAGAATGATGTAGGCTGCTTTCCACTCGACGGTAACCATCCAAAATATGATTACTCCTAAACAGGAGTTAGGTTACATTGTCCATCTGTAATGACCAGATGACAGAATTGCTTGGGATTTGAAATCAGCCAGAGTGCAGCTGAAATCTTGGTTGCACCAATTACTGGTTATATGAATGTTGGCAAATTACTGAACTTCTTTGGGTCTTCATTTTCTGTTTTGTAAAATGGGTTGTGATGATTAGATAGGAGGCTGTAGTCTAAGTTGCTTAATAGGTGATCTGTAATTAGTTTGTTGTCAGTCTGTGAATGAAACATCAACCTTTTAATATTTCTCTAATTACCAGTTAAATTTACCAAAAACATTTCCCTTTTCATGAACTCTTTTCTATTTTTAGATGATCCCTGGGGTAGCATGTGTATTTCTCAAATAATATTTAGGCCATCAGCACTTTTATTGTTTGCCATAACTCTCCACCCACCCATTTTTCTGTATTCATGGACCTTCTTAGATCCTCTTGAATCTCAAAGAGACAGAATGCTATTAGAATCTCTACCCCTCCCTTCATTTTTAAAACTTCAAGAGGACAGCACCCTTTGCATTTCATTATACAATAAGCTGAGAATTCCATGCTTCTGAATGTAAATGACAATACCTTCTTTGCGCTAATAGTGATGAGTCATGAAGGCAGGATAATTAGAGATGGAAAAGTTGATAGGATAGTTTTAGACCATGGTCTGGACTAATAGTAGATCCAACTGTCCTCAAACTGGACATCTCAGCTTGGACCTTCAATTTTAACTTCTATCTATATAAGCATATTGATAGTCATGATTTAAACCTAGGATAACAAACTAACAGAAGTCTATGATAAATGTCACACTAGAGATTCAGTGAGTAAGAGATGGTTTGAGAACTGGGAGGAGGAAGAGGCAATTTGGGTCCAGAGTGATCAAACATTATCAGGCTATCACATAGATTCCTCAACCAGTTATGTCCAGGGCACCTTTATGTAAGTTTTAGGACTTCAGAGAGGAGAAAGAACTTGTGCTGAGCCATAGAACTTGGGGGAGAATTCTCACACACAGAGAGAAAGGGAATATACTCAAGGTGGGGAGAATAGGGAGAACAAAGCCATGAAGAGGAGTATCAACTTGACACCGTGAGTATACTTGTTCATCTGGCAGGGAGTAGGAGGATAAGTATTGCTGGAAAGGTATGTTGGGTGAGACAGAAAAGTTTTGAATGATAGAAGAACCAATGGGAATTTTGGACTGGACAGAGATACAACACAATATGATTAGAAATATCAGTGTTTCAAGTACCAGCTGGGAAAGTAGGAAGAAAGAAGGTAGATGGTCTCATTAGGAGGCTATGCAGGAGTTCAGGTGTGAGTTACAAAGGTGTCATTCAAATAAACATTGTGAATAGAGGGAAGGTGGAACAGAGAGAATCTTCAAGGTTGGGAGAGGGCCTGGAGAGGTGATAGAGTGACCGAGAGATAGGGATGTGCTGGGCAGCGTCCAAGCAGCCTGCGAAGTGTCCCTGTCCTTGTTGAAGCCTCTCCCTTTGAGTGTGGGCTGGATATAGTTACCTGCTTCTAATCAATAGAAGTTGGCCAACGTGGTGGAGTGCTACTTCTGAGATTGGATTACAGAAGACCCTGGGTTCTGTCTTCTCTTGCTTTCTCACTTGCTCCCTCTGGTGGAAGATAGCAGCCATGCTGTAGGCTGTCCTATAGAAAAGCTCACAGGGAAAGGATGTGGGCCACCGCCGGCCTTTGGCCAGCAAGCAATGGAGGAGCCCAGCCAGCAAGCAATGGAGGAGCCCAGACCAACCTTGAATAATTGGATTCTGTCAATACCCTGTGAGCGAACTTAATAGAAGCCACAACTGGGGATGACTGAAGTCCTGGCCGTTGTCTGTAGGCCAGTTGTGTGATTATAGCCTTGTACTGCAAAGCCATTGCTCCAGAGCACGGCGATTTAACACGTATCTATTATTTCCCAAGCTTCTGTGCAAGAGGAGTCTGGGTGAAGCGTGTGTCTGTCTTCTGGTTCAGGGCCTCTCCCGTGGCAGTGGATGCACCAGGGCTTGACTGGGCAGGACCAGCTTCCTAGCCTGCTCAGCAACTGCTGATCTGAGGCCCCTGATCCTCGGTTCCATCTGAGCCTCTCTGTGGGGTCTCACAATAGGACGGGTTGATAAAGCAGAGAGAGCAAGAGAGAAAACAAACAAGATGGCAGCCACAGCGTTTTACAGCCATATACAGAAGTGACATCTCACCACTCTGTTGTCTGCTACTCACTAGATAGTGCTAGCATTCTTTAGCCACCAGGTCCGGCACCCATTCAAAGGGGGAGAGTCTGCCACAGTGTTCACACCAGGAGGTGAGGCTCCCTGGGTGCCCTGGTAGAAGTTTCCTACCACAACTATGGTTACGTTTTGCAGTATTGCCACTTTCCTTGTCTTCTCAGAGGGGTGGCTACAGCTGGACAGTGAGTCCTCTGTTCGCCCAGAGGGAGCGGAGCTTTGTCCATAATAAGTGCTCTGTATTTGTTGAGTGAGTGAGATCACATTTGTTAGACTGTTAGAAATCTCTGAAATTTAGTTTTAGATGTAGCTGCTACAACTCAACGGCTCAGCAGTATGACAGAGGAAGGAGCCAGGCTTTTTGTCAACATTCTGACCTCAAGTACAAAAACCTAGTGCACTTCCTTGGATGTGAGAATTCAGAGCCAGGCTGGGTAGTTGCGCTACGTGCGAAAGTTCCAGGCTCGGGGGACGAGTGGATGCTTCAATCCAGTCTGCATCCCACTCACCAGCTGTGTGCCCAGCACGGGCTGTGCCAGCCCGCAGGAAGGGGTCTCTCTGGAATTTATCTCTCTGGAGGAGACACTGCTGTAAGCAGCCAGAGGCCCCATCTGAGGTCCTCTAACAGTCTCCCCTGTAACGTCTCCCTTCCCATTTGCTTTCCTATCCCTCCTGGACTGTACCCTTTGGAAGGGGCCCACCTCCTACCTGGCTCCCTGCAGCTGCGGGGAGGATTAAGTTCTGTTTGGGGAGGCCTTTAAGAGCCTGGGAGGGACGGTACTGTACAAACGCAGACACATTCCATCATCCCTATTAAACTGCCAAGAAAATTCTACTCACACGGCGATACCAGCCTCTCCCTGAGTACTGGGTCTGACCTGACAACAGCAAACAAGCAGCAAGCTGTGATCTGTTTTTAATCCACCCAGAGAGGCAGGAAGGAGAAGTGCCGCTCAGTGACAGTGTGTGCTTTGGCTGAACGAGCCTGGGGAAGCTCTGCTTCTGTTAACCTCAGCCCACCCCCTCCCCAAAAGCTCCACCCACACCGCTGGGATGGTTGTGGACCCAGGATAAGGATGTTGACAGTAGGGTTTAAGCTGTTTAAATAACTGCAAATTGCAGTTCGGCCCGCAACTGCCAGCAAAAAACCAGGGAAGGAGACGATATACAAAGCGCACGTCGTGGGAGGGAGGGACGGGAAGGAAGGGAAGTGGAATCTGGCACCCAGCTCTGGTGTAAAAGACACTCTGACAAGGTGGCCGAGGGCCACTCGCAACTGTCATACAATTATGAGAACTTATTTTGACAGGACATGTGGCACACTTCAAATAGAGGACTCAAATGTCCAAACGATTAGTAATATGTTACAGAACGCTTCTGGTTTGAAGAACAAGCTATTTTAATAACTGAGGGCTGGAACATATGTAAGTTCCAAACATTCATTGCGGCCCACTTGGTGGTGGTGTGTGCAGAGAGCTGTGAGGACAGACATCGGCGTGGTGCACAGGGAGAGGGAGACAGCGGTGCCGGCTGTGGGCCGTGCCTTGCCTTGGCTTAGCGGCCAAGGGCATTGCTAACACTGTTCTGCCAGAGCTCTTGCAATGGAGGCCACAGGATGCGGCAGAGTTGAAAACGACCGCAGCAGCTTGGCCGTCAGGTGTTTGTGTGCGATTCTTCCATCCACCTCCACCTCCACCTTT